>NC_135178.1:38732857-38882857 GCF_041146795.1 Maylandia zebra
GCACGCACGCACACACACACACACACAGACACACACGCACACACTTGGCTCTCACAGTCACAGGAAACTGTGAGACAACCTCGCCCACAGTGGTCTGTTATAGACCAATCAGAGTAAAGAGCAGGTGACGCTGACATTGCTGCTTCAGCTGAATCTGTAATAACGTCTGTGTAAATCACAACTACATCACCCAGTGGATCGTGTCATCTAATCGGAAAACTTTTGGAATACCTCAGTGTCAGACATCGAAAATGTGCTTGGGATCGAAACGGGCCGACCGTGGCTGGGTCTGACGCTCGCTAGCCCCGCCCTGCGCCTGCCCCTGCTTCCTGGTCCTCCGTGACTCTAAGAGGAACATCATTTCCAAACCAAAGGTCATGTTTATGGTTTGGGTCCATTCGGACGTGAAGCTGTGCTAGAAACAGGAAGATGTCGTCCATCCTTTACTTTGAAAACGTTCATAGATTTCACTGGATTCATTTCATTGTCTGAAAACATCGTTTTGACTGTTCGGGAGTTTTTATGAACCTCCAAACGGCCACGGTCATGTGACGGCTCTCATTTTGAGCTTAATCAGGGTGGTGGCTCTGTGACAAACCGACCCCTGACCTCGGGATGGTTGGTAGGCACCTGAATGAAGGTGTGATGTCACAGTGATTGTAAAAAGTGCTCAGAGACAACAGACAGGTCAGAGGTCAACCTCAGACTGTGCAGGTGTGTTTAGGCGTGTGTCTGTACTCGTGCGATCATGTGTACATATATACTGGCTGCAGGCGGGCCTCAGGCTGGCGAGGACGCGGTTCCTGTTTCTCGTAAGTCGTCACTTTTAAGAAAAGAAGTTTATGTTCACCCGCAAACTGTTTCAGCGCTGGTGTTGTAACATCGTCTTCCTGCCGACCTGAGATAACTTCTCCCTTCTCTTCTAATGCTGCTGCTCTCTGTAACTGACAGAGGCTCAGGGTTCAAGAACCGCCTCCTGTTCCTCATGTGGCCTGTTGGAGTCCTGGTGCTGGGTCATGCTGCGTCCCTCAGGGATCAGTTTAGGGCCCTTTGAAAGCGCCTCCATCATCTCGCTCCATGGCTATGCTGATGACACCCTGCTTCATGTCTCCTCTCACTGCTCGCGATTCACCAGCATCTTCATGTGATCTCGGCTCAGACACTAGTGTAACAGGGATAACAGTGTTAAGGGAAACAACGCGTCTGAGCACCAGCGCAGCAAACAGCCCGATGCCTGTGAGCCTAACCCCGACGTCTATTCAATGCCACGCTCGCTGCTGCGCTACAAGCACCATCGTTGTCCTGCGGCCTCAATGTTAGCGCCAGAGCTTTTTAAATGAACCGTTGGTCATGTGATGATGTCTCTCTGCTGTTAGTTTAAGACCACAGACTGCAGGACTGTACCACCAGAACAGCAGCTGATTAGCACAACAGTGTGTGAGCTGTCACTCTGTAGTTACACCACAAGCCAGTTAACAACCTGCAGAAAACTTAAAACAGATGTTCCACACATCTTATTACAGTCTAGTCTTAATCCCACGAGTCTGCCTGCAGCTTAACGGCCTGCAGGGCGAGGTGGTTGGTTCTACTGGTTTCTATGTAACGTCGTCCAGTTAAACACGGATAAAACAGAAACTATTGCTCGCCATCACATGATCTGTTCTTTAGGCTCCTCCGTCACAAATGTGGGCGTCGTATCTGAGAGCTGAGTCTGTGTGAGAGTCACGGTTCAAACATCTGTAACCTGTGCTGGTGTCAGAGGCTGAGGTGATTCTTCATGCTTTGACTTCTTCTGTAACGTCTTTTTACTGGTTTCAACCAGTCAGCGTTGGATCGCCTTCAGACTGCACACGACGCTGCGGCACTAACAGGAGGTCACATGTTACTCCAGATTTGGCTTCTCCTCGTCGGTCGTTGGTAAATTTGAGGTTTCATGTAAAATGTTAGTTTGAGCTTTTCGAGCTCTGCGCGGTGAAGCTCCCCAGCTGATCTCTGACCTGCTGAGGCCTCATGCTTCTTCCCGAGCACTCGGGTCCTCAGGTCAGAGGTCGCTGTCGGTCCCTCGTACTGGGTTCAAACCCCGCGTGGGTCGTCAGGCACGAGGCTGTCGTCTTTACGCCGTGCACACTCCACTGACTCGTTTACAAAGCAGCTGAACAAATACAAACAAGCTTTTAATGAATTTCCTCATGTTTTATGTTATTTAGTTACATTTGTGGTTATGACAGTGCTGGCTACATTTTACAGGTTTTACACCGAACACATCATCAGAGCGTCTCTGCTGAAAATGAAAATATGAAACATTTGTTGAATATAAAAATCTAATATTTACTTTCATTTTAAGAATACTTTTGGGAGTACTTTTATACTTTTTGTTTTGTTTCTCAGTGTTTACTAAAAAGTATATGTATGTTAGCGCTGGGCCCTGCCCCTCTGCAGGCTTCCTAAAGTTGCCGATCAGCAGACAGAGCGGAGGCTTCACCAGGCCTCTAAGAGACACAGAAGGATTAGTTTGATGTGTGAATCATGCAAAGCTGCTTTAGGAGAGTGGAAGACTAAAGAGGTGAGCTGAAGCACCGCGATCGTGCTGATGTTTCTCTGAATGATGAGCAGGACCAGGTCAGGGTCAGGAGGTGTGGCAGCATGCTGCCGCCATGACAACGCCGCGGCACAGCTGAGGGCTCATTACAGACCGACGGCCATTTCTTCTTCTCCTGCTGCTTTGCTCCGTCACGTTGAAGCCGTGGGTATAAATAGCAGCGCGATGGCAGACAGCTGACTGTCTTGACTCACAGCTCCACTTCCTCTTTCAGGCTCTGTGTAACAGGAAATATAGTCCTCGAGCAACCAGCCAATCAGAGTGCAGCTTCTGAGAGGAGGAAATAAAAACATGCACCGAAAAGAAGCCGCGCATGAAAAGGTTTCCTCCTTTTTGCAACAGTGATGCTCACATTTGATGTTCTCTTTAACAAAAATCTTCCAGGATTGAAAAATAAAAGCAGGCAGTAAAAGAGAGGCGTGGCCTCTCACGCAGGTAGCAGTAGCTGCTAGCTCGGCGTCTTTGATTGGATGTTACTGATTAGACCACTGATAAAAACATCACGTTAAACTAAAGTTTGTGTGGCCGTCACAAAGTTTATGATAAAAATACACATTTATCATATTTGAAGAACAATAAAAACAAGGAAACACAAAGATACGACCACACAGTGAGAGTTCATATCTGTGTTAGCTCACTGAAATATGTGCCCATCCATCTTCATAGATGCATAAATAAATGAATCATTTAGACTTTCCCGGTGAGATAAACGTTCCATCTGGTGCAGTGACGGCTTTCTGCACGCGGCTGCTGACGAACACGTTTGACCCAGTTTCCAATAAACTAACTCTGAGCCGGAAACTTGAACCTGCTCTCGCTTTGAACATCACCTCTGAAGAAGCTCTGTCCTTTAAAAGACTTTTATCTTGAAAAGCATCTGAGAAGGAGAACTTCCTGGACTGTAACTTCTGGAAAAATACATATCTGGACTCTGAGGCTGTGCCTGGTGTGAAACCTCTGTTTTCAAGTCTCTGTGCGTCTCTGTTTATGTGTCAGGTCGGGTCTTAGACTCCACCTCTCTGGGAACATCTCAGCCCCCCCCCTATCTACCCCCACCACACTCCCTGCAGGTGGCTGATGCTCCCACCCGTTGGTGGTTCTTGGTGTCTGGGGCTGGGTGCTCAGGTGTGTACTGCCTCACTCCTGGCGGCGGCCTGGCCACTCTGGCTCTGTTGGGCCTGAGGTTCTCCCCTCTGGAGAACTTCAGGACATGTTGAGGAGGTCATTTAGCCATTTGAATCTGCTGTGTTGGCTCAATGACACATAGAAAACCTGCAGGACACCGGCCCTCGAGGCCTGGAGTTGGACACCTGTGGTCTTTTCTCTCGTCTCTCTTCTTCTGTGGTTTTCTTTCCTTCTCCTTTTGTTGAGTCTCTTCCCAACTTTTCTTCCTCTTTCTCGTTCCTTGTCCTGTTCCTTCTGATTGCAACAACTTAAAGTAGAAAAATATATAATAGTAAAGATCGAACAAACTATGACAATCAAGTGGACCAGTATGGCGAAGTCGCAATGGTTCAATTCAGTTTTATTTACACAGCACCAAATCACAACAACAGTCGCCTGAAGGCGCTTTATATTGTACAGTCGACCCTACAAAGATAGATGCAGAGAAAAACCCAACAATCATATGACCCCCTATGAGCAGCACTTTGGTGACAGTGGGAAGGAAAAACTCCCTTTTAACAGGAGGAAACCTCCGGCAGCACCAGGCTCAGGGAGGGGCGGGGCCATCTGCTGTGATTGGTTGGGGTGAGAGAAGGAAGACAGGATAAAGACATGCTGTGGGAGAGAGACAGAGGTTAATAACAGATATGATTCGGTGCAGAGAGGTCTGTTAATACATAGTGAGTGAGGTAGAAACACCCAGTGCATCATGGGAATCCCCGGCAGCCTATGTCTATTGCAGCATAACTAAGGGAGGATCCAGGGTCACCTGGTCCAGCCCTAACTATATGCTTTAGCAAAAAGGAAAGTTTGAAGCCTAATCTTGAAAGTAGAGATAGTGTCTGTCTCCTGAATCCAAACTGGAAGCTGGTTCCACAGAAGAGGGGCCTGAAAACTGAAGGCTCTGCCTCCCATTCTACTTTTAAATACTCTAGGAACAACAAGTAGGCCTGCAGAGCGAGAGCGAAGTGCTCTAATAGGCTGATATGGTACTACAAGGTCATTAAGATAAGATGGGGCCTGATTATTTAAGACCTTGTATGTGAGGAGCAGGATTTTGAATTCTGGATTTAACAGGAAGCCAAAACAGGAGAAATCTGCTCTCTTTCTAGTCCCTGTCAGGACTCTTGCTGCAGCATTTTGGATCAGCTGAAGGCTTTTCAGGGAGTTTTTAGGACTTCCTGATAATAATGAGTTACAGTCGTCCAGCCTGGAAGTAATAAATGCATGAACTAGTTTTTCAGCGTCACACTGAGACAGGATATTTCTAACTTTAGAGATGTTGCACAAATGGAAGAAAGCAGTCTTACATATTTGTTTAATATGTGCATTGAAGGACATGTCCTGGTCAAAAATGACTCCAAGGTTCCTCACAGAGTTACTGGAGGCCAAGGTAATGCCATCCAGGGTAAGAATCTGGTTAGAGACCATATTTCTAAGATTTTCAGGGCCGAGTACAATAACCTCAGTTTGATCTGAATTAAGAAGCAGAAAGTTAGCGGCCATCCAGGTCTTTATGTCTTTAAGACATTCCTGCAGTTTAACTCATTGGTGTGTGTTATCTGGCTTCATGGACAGATAGAGCTGGGTGTCATCTGCATAGCAGTGTAAATGTATGCTATGTCTTCTAATGATGCTGCCTAAGGGAAGCATGTATAATGTAAACAGAATTGGTCCTAGCACTGAACCCTGTGGACGTATAAAGACATTTGAATAACGTCTGTTTGCTGCGGCTCTCACACTTTGATTCTCTGACAAACGTGCAGATGAGCTGGACGGATACGGGCGTGAAGCGAGGCAGCCTGCAGAGAGGAACCAGGGTGGAAGAAGACGAAGGAATGGAAGACAACTCGCTGTACAGCGGCAGAGAGACAGGTACCCCCTCTGTCCACCCCTCTGTCCACCTGTCTGACTGACAGAGGCAGTCGGGGGTCCAGTCTTCAGAAACACATGTAGTGTGTGACTCCTCTGGAAGAAACAACAAAGACACTAAATTATCTTAAATTATGGTACCTGCAGCCTCGGCCCTCCTGGGCTCTCTAAGCATAGTGTCTTACAGCTCAGTCGTCTGCAGCTCGTCCAAAACGTAGTCTCAGGCTGCGTTCACTCTGCAGGTCTTAATGCTCAAAACCGATTTTTTGATCAAATCCGATTGTTTTGTCTGCTCGTTCACACTACAAATAAAATGCTACAGCAAACGGTCAAAGTGGCTGCATGCGCAAAAGAAGACGTCACACACAGCGCGCTGTTTAGACCCAGAACAAACAGTGTTTGACTGATGGCCTTAATATAAAGACTTCGGACTTCACGTTTCCCAGTTTTTGCTTTAAGTTATTTTGTTATTTACATAATAATGTAAATAACCTAATAATGATCCTTGTTGCTGTTTTAGAGGAGCGGTGCTTCTAGCTGCAGATTTCTGTCAGAATCTGCAGATTATACAGAACAAATAAAATGTTCACGTTTCTCCAACACTGTCTTCCCAGCAGTTGTACTGGACGGACAGGAAGCGTTCGCGATGTCTTCTCCGGCGCTGATAATCGGCGTCTGTCTTGTGTCAGGGACGTAAAAGACGGATTTAATGCGACGTGACCGTCAAACAGCAGTCGCTTTCTAAAACATCAGATATGTGTCGGATTCAGGACCACATACGGAAGTGACCCAGGTCGGATTTGTGCCGTTCACACTGTCACACCGTGATCGGATATGAGTCGCAGAGGGTTGAAAAAGTCGGATTTCATGCGCTTTTGCCTGCAGTGTGAACGCAGCCCCAGAGTCTTTGCTGCAGTCTAGAGCAGACGTCTGCGTCTGTCTGTGTTTATTCTGTGGTTGAAACGGGCCCGAGCTCTGAGACGCTTCTATTGTTGTTTTATTCTACTCTGATTAGTTTAGCTGCCTGACGCGTTGAACAGGATCTGCTGTCGTCCTTTTTTTAAAGGGCTTAAAAAGACGAAAAACAGGAGAGACAAAAAAAGCACACGCAGTCAGCGTTCTAAACTCAGCCCCTCCTCCTTCGTTTCTGCTCGTTGCGGGTTCAGCGAGCTCTCGCAGCGCTTTGTTTTCAGTACGACCTTCAGTCAGGACTTCCTCTGTTGCACCTTCAACCAAACCTCACTTCCTCCTCTCGTTTTCCCTCTGCAGCTAAAATTAGCAGCTGCAACCAAAATGACACATTCAGCTGCTACAACACACACACACAGACACACAGACACACACACAGACACACAGACGCACACACAGACACACACACACACACACACACAGACAGACACACACACACACACACACACAGACAGACACACACACACACACAGACACACACAGACGCACACACACAGACACACACACACACACAGACACACACAGACGCACACACACAGACAGACACACACACACAGACACACACACAGACACACACAGACACACACAGACGCACACACACAGACACACACACTCAGCTGAGCTGCGTCCTTCCCACAGCCTCGTTCTCTCTGAATAATGGGAAACCTCGTCTCTGACGGGGACACGAGCGCCGGCTCTGCGTCTGAGTTTTTCGCGTAACTTCAGAGAGTGAAGCTCTTCGTGGTCAAACGGGACCTTCACTGAAACACTGAGCAGTAAAATCCATGTTGTGTTCGGCAGCCGTGATCCTGACAGGACCTCGGTGCTTGTTTCAGGACTCGATATCGTTTTGGTCACAGATTATGAAACTGCATCAGAGGAAGCATCAGTTCCTGATTAGAAACACTTGAGCAGTAGTTTGAGTGTGCTCTGTCACAGGGGATGGTTTCCACCCTCACAAGCTTCTCGGGGGTCCTTACCCACTCCCACTCTGTAGCCATCCTGTGTGTTTGCATTAGGATCTTCCAGCGGTTGCCCTCCCGAGTCCCGGGGCTCCCTGAGAGCAGTAAAACTGAGTTTCTGTCTTTTGGTGGTTCAGACTCAGGTCTTTAGACCTTAATATTAAGTAAAAATCCAGATGTTGCTTTAGGCGATGCTTCGTCCTGACGTGACAGATCAGCTGACCTGATGCTTCAAAGCACAGCTTCATATCAGGTCGCCAGTTTGACCAGTCAGCTGAAGGTTTTTCAGACCCCAGCCTGGTAAGAAAAGTGTGAGCCAGGATATTTGGTGGTGGTGTTTGTGGGGCAGCAGACGCACAGAGACAGACCTGAGTTCAGTCTTCAGGGTTTAATTTTAAAAGTGTTTGTTTGTCTTCTCGGGTTTGGCCTGCAGGAAGTCGCGTGATCAACGGTTTGCGCGGCGCCCTGACAGTTTCCACTGTCGCTCTGCAGCTCATTGTTAACACGCCGTGTGTAGTGGAAACTTGTGTGCGCGGGTTCCTGTTGCGGTGAGGCGTGTCGCAGGGTGTTGCATCGCTGCAGTGACCAGCGGCTGCAGGACGACCTCAGCTTTTATCTTCACAGGGCAAACTTCCTGTTTCTGTTCTTTCCAAACAGGAAGTAGCTGCCGTTTGGGCAGCGGCGAGCCTCGCACGTCTCAGCTCAGGACCCTGAAACAGCTCTTTATTTAGTGTTTTTAACTTTGCTTGTGGGTTTCTATTTGTCTTTGCAATCAGCCCCGTCTTCCCTTTTTCTTTTCGGGACACGTTGACGTGTATCCGTCCACAAACAGGAAGCTGATGTCAGACACAGTCTGTGGCCCGCAGGTCAGAGAAACCTGCAGCTGAACACAAATATGTTCGTGCTGCATCGTAACGACTCAACCTCAGAGTCTTTACTTTGTCTGATTGTGCTGCACGACTGCGAGTTAGCCGGCGTCTGGTGAAAGGGTTCAGTTCATGACCTGCTATTATGACTGTTGCTTCGTCAGAGGCGAGGACGTCGGTAAATATAAAGAGTGTTTCTCCATAAGCAGTGTGTACGGGAGCTGAGAGGGCGGAGCTCCGTTACTCTGTCCTGAACCACACAGCTGTGGACGAGCTGGTCCCAGCTGCTGTCCATGCTGGACAGTCACGCTTTGTCTGTCCACAGGACTCTGTTTCAGAAGGCTTTCTCACGCAGCCTGTCCAAACCACCGCACGTGCTCAGTCTGTACCTACATGAACTTTAACCTTTAACCTGTGAACCGAGGTCGTAGAGTCTCGGTTCACAGGTTAGTCCAGGATAAACAGGTGACTCACAGTAAAGACCAGTGTGTGACTGGTGCACAGTGGCTGTGGGTTCATGGTCACAGTTAGCTCAGAGATTCACTGAGTGAGCTCCACCTTCCTAGTGTCTGATATAAAGACAGCATCAGCAGTGTCAGTGTGGAGGATGGACTCAGCTAGGACAGCTCAGGAAACATCTGCTCACATCCGGATGGATCCAGGTGTGTACGTCCAGAGAGAGCAGCAGGTCAGCTGATCCTCAGAACGTCTCCTGGAGCTCTGATTGTTCTCCCCACACGGAGCCCCTGTAACCCCCGACCCCACACGCTGACCTGTTCAGGCTCAAAGGCCCCCTCACATTTTTATTGTCCTGCTTTTTCTGCTCAGCTTCCACAGAAATGATTCAACCTGAGAAATTTTTTATCAGAATTAATTTTTAGACTGAAGTTTGTGTTCCCATCTCCCAATATTATTGATTATCACATTCATATATCACAGGCTTCAGCTGGTAGAAGCTACTTTACTCTGAGTACTTTTCGGAGCTGGTACTTTATTACTTTGGCTGGAGTGAAGACGCTGTGCACTTCACTTTAGATGAAGCACAGTCATGAAGACGCGTGAGGAAGTGTTTCAGCTGCGTCTCTGTGAGAATCAGACAGGTTCATGTTTGTCTCTCAGACGACGCTGAAGGCCTGATGTTTCTGTGCTGATGGTTCATAAGGTCACGTTTCTCACAAAGACATCGTTAACACGAGGCCTGACCTCGCCGCTTCAGCGGTGGCTTGTTGCTCCGCCCATGAGCAGAAATAGAAATGCAATCAGAGGACAGCGCCGTCACTGGTTTTACACCTGCTGTTTCTATTTTTTCTCAGCTGGTTTCCACCTGAGCTGTCGATGAGGTTAACGGTTTCTTTTTAGCTGGTGGTGAATGAAGTGCTGAGGTAAACCAGCGGCCTGAACTGTGCCGACGTTTACACGCGGTAAAACCTCCACGCGCTGAAAGGGCTCCTTACTGTCCCGTCGTCCTCCGAGGCACAAAGAGACGTTGTTAACGTTCGACTCGTGATGGAGCGCCGAGCTGGAAGCTGCTCTGAGCAGCGTCTGTCAGCTGGTCTTTATCTGCGCTGCGCATGCTGGTGTGACTGTTGTGGCGTGTGTGTGCGGCCATGTGACCCGACCATGTGACCCGAGCGCTTTCTGAGATTCGAAACTACCAAAACTCTTTTCCTCATCCCAGCTAACGTCTCTCACTGCTAGCATGCCCGCTAAAGAGACCTGAATGAAGCTCTTGCTGTCTGTACGCCCCCTAGTGTCCAAACGTGCAGCTACAGAAGGAATAAATGGCTTCCACGTGTTAGTGCAGCTGCCCCTGACCGCGCTGCTGTTTCTCTTGGAAGCTTTTTAATCTCCACAGTCAGATTATCGCCGCAGAAAAGTCTAAATAATGTGTTTGGGTTCAGCGTGGGCACGGCTGACATAAGGACAATGAGGCAATTAAAGCACTTTTGCACAGTTTGGACATTTCCAACATTTGCTAGCTCATCCATCCACCCCAAGCTCCTCCTCACACCTCCACCGGCCCGGCTTCGTGTCCAGTCCAGTTGAATTCTTCCAGCTTTTCCTCACATTTCCAGTTGGAATAACTGACTAATCTGAGTGAACGACGGTCATTACAATGTCTCACTGTCTCACTGAGTCACAGTCCTTAAGCTGTCTCTGGGTTTCCAGCGTCTGTCCTGAGCGAGTCGCTCGTGTTCATGTGTTTCGTGTCTCTGCAGACGAGGTGATCTCAGGGTGAGTCGGTCAGAGACGCCGAGGTATCTGAGCCACATCTGGATCTATGAGCTCGAAATGCAGAGCACGAGGGCAGCTGCAAGTGTCGTTTCCCCCTGTCGAGCATATTTTTAGCTTCATAGCCGAGTGTGACACTTCCTGTTAGTCTCATCAGTAACACCGCTCTGCATCAGGGCGCCTTGCTTCAGTACAGCCTACTGTAAATAAAAGTTATGTTACGATCTTCAAACGCGCGGCAGTTTGGATCAACAACAGAAACAGGAAGTAACATTTTATAAGCCGGGAGTATAAATAGCACTTCACAGCTGCGGCAGTTTTACCACATTTGGAGCATTTTGTGTAACTCTGAGGTCGTAATGAACACCTCCTGTAGTTGCTACTGTTGTCCCACATCCTCCAACACCTGCAGCACATACACGAACACACATGAACACCCACACGTGTGTACGTGTGTCCTTGTGGGGACGTGCGTAGGTTTTCGACCATGTGAGGACCCACCGTTGGATCTTCGCCCTGTTTTACGGGTCAGGCGGGGTTTTCCGGTTTGATTGGATCAGGTGTTTGTTCTGGAGCAGTTTAACGAGCGCTGCTGCTGAAGTAGACCTGCGAGCGTGTGTGGTTTCCTCTGGGAGCATCAGCTGCAGGTCAACAGCTGAATGTAAAAGTTCTGCCGCCAGAGGCAGCGTCGTCGCTCAGATAAAAAGATCACATCTGCTTTTTAGTTCATGTTGTGAAAGATTCTTTCTTCATTTTCAATAATCTGCAGCTCAGCCACAAGAAACAAAAACAATCCGCTCATCATCGTTAAAAACACGCGTGTGTTTCATGCAGCCAAAGACGATTTATTATTTACTCACAACATCATTTCTATCGAGACGTGAAACCACGAGAAGCCGCAGCACGTTCGCAGAGTTGGGCCTCAGTGATAACAACATCCTCTCTGATCAGAGCCGCCCTCATCAATTAGTCCAGGATCAAAATAATCCTTCTTTGTCTGATACCTCATCCTCATTTCACTCTAATCTATAAGTAATCAATACTCAATGATCTCTGTGTTTCTGCAGACTAACTGAATAATAACTGTGTGTGTGCGTCAGTGCGTGACTTCAGGGTGTCCATTCGGAGGACGGAGGCGTCTGATCGCTGCAGGCTGAAGGGGGACGGCGTCCTGCGAGCTGGCATGGACGCTCTGCACCTGCTGGACAAGGGAGGGGACATCGTGTACACCTGGCCGTACAGATACCTGCGGCGCTTTGGGCGCGACAAGGTGTGACACACTTTCAGAATAAAACCAAGATTCTCAGCAGACTTCACAGCAGGATGTTTCTGGGCTGAAGTAAAGAGATTACGTGTGCTGGTTTGTTGTGACCGGACTCCTTTCCGGTTCTTTGCTGACACGGTCGCAGCTTCTCGGCTGCAGGAAACCGTCTGACACGTCCTGCTGTAAGATGTCATGACGCCGTGTTGGCTCGTCAGCCTGTGTGAGCGTCTCTGGCTTTCTGCTTTCTTTAGGCCACTTTCTCCTTCGAGGCGGGTCGGCGCTGCGACTCCGGCGAAGGGAACTTTGAGTTCGACACCAAACAGGGGAACGTCCTTTTCCAGGCCGTGGAAGCCGCCATCAACCTGCAGAAGGTCGCCCCTCCCCACAGACAGACCTCCGGGGGGGGCCAGGCGAGTCCAGACACCACCCAGAGCTTCAGCTTGCCCCCCCCACCGCACAGCCTGCCGCTGGCCCAGAGCAGGACGATGCCTCAGTCCCGCAGCCAGATGCCCCCGGCCGCTCAGGTGAGCCCACACCTCAGCTCCTGAACGTTCAGAGCTCGGGTACGACTGAGCCCGCTTAAAACGTCCCGCCTTCTCTCTGCAGGCAGCGGACGACGTGTACAGCATGGTGAGCGAGCCGCCGAACCTCCAGATGATTCATCACATCGACAAAGAGAGCTGCAACGCCTCACAGCAACAGCAGCAGCGCCCCCAGATGGTAAGAAATGGAACAGAGGCCAAACCAGTAAAATCAGAAAGAAGAGCGTCTGTAAGGAATCCGAGGGGCGAGTGTTTCATGGTTAAAGAACAAAGCAGCTGAAGCGAAACTGTGATTTCTTTGCTGACGATCGGATAAAGTCAAACGTCTTCACATCCTTTATTTAAGCAGCTGTAAACGAGAAAAGCTGAAATAATTAGGATGTGGCTCAACAACAACGCTTACCTGTGCTTACACCAGCTTATTAAAACATATCATGATAAGCTGGTGTGAGCACAGGTAAGCGTACCTGCCGGGAGCTTGCAGGGCCGTGAGCGACCCTTCACCGACCGTCCCCCTAACGCTCGTCACAGCCTCCCTCATACTCCATCTTTCCCCCACGCCTTGTCCTTCCTTTGAAGGCGGAGCCAGAAGCTCCCTTGCCCTGGGTCTTTTTAAGGGTTTCATCAGCCGCAGCCCGATGTCGTCCTCCCACAGGAAGGTCCGGCCTTCCGGCGTAGGGTTACCTGATGATCTCAGTGGGAGATCAGAGACAAGAGGGAGCGCATTGCACCGGTACTGCGCTGTGCTCCACCCCCCACCCCATCCCCGCCTCTGGGGCAATGGGAACCAGTTTACCTCTGCTCACACCAGAGCTGGTCCTGAATATGTTTTTAGTTCCTGAGGAAATGATGAGGTCGCAGTCGCTCCGAGGCAGTGGGAACAGGAACTGACTCCATTTATTAAATAATACAACAAACCGCTCTACTGATAAACATCCCAGGATATGACACAAAGAAATAGGAGGGGCCTCTTTTCAAACCGGCGAGCAGGCGGAGGGCCGTCGGTGTTTCACACAAGCCAATAATCTTTGGCGCTCGTGTGTTTTCTCAGTATTTGGTTGGACTGATGTATTTTTATTGTCCTTGGCGCCAAACCTCAGCTTTTGCCTTTGACTCGCTTACGATGACTCTCGACTCCTCAGTAAAGTCGAGGTTCAGAGTATCAGAGTTCATATGATTCAAATAGTTTCCACAGTCACACGTGTCGTCATTTTGTTCTACAAGCGGCTTGAAATATGTTCAGAGAAGAAGAACGAGGGCGGCTGCCAGCAGCTGCTCCATCAGCTGGAAGGTGGAGGCGCAGTGGTGTTTCTGCCAGGTGAGTGCCACAGCTGTGAGGAGTGCTCACGTGATGCTTCGATGTTCACATCGTGCTCCGTCCTGATTGTCTGTCAGAACTTGTTTGCTCGAGCTTCTTATTTGACACCCTTAGCTGATGACCAATGACATCATTCAATCGCGACGCCGTTCAGTCACTGTTTGATTCAATGATGATGAAAGCGAACACGTGATACTGACCCACTTCCTGTCCTGTTCTCAGTGTCGTCTCGAGCCTCCGGTGGATAAAACTCTGACCGGAGTGAAGAGTTTGAACCTGGACTCTCGCCTCCCCGCCCCTCGAAAGAATCAGGTCAAGATGATCTCCAGCTGCCCCCTGCCCAACGCCAGCCCCGACTCCAGCCCTAATCTGAACACTGGCCCCGCCCCCGGCTCGGTCCCCAACCCCCGCCTCAGCCCCAAGCCGAGCGCCAAGCCGGAGCAGACGTACTCGCAGATCACCATGTCGACCGAGAGAGGCACCAAGAGGGAGAAGAGGAGCGCCAACGTGGCAGCGCCCTGCACCGGCAGCGAGGCAGACTACTCGCTGCCCTTCGACACCATCGCCAAGAACGTCATGACCGACATCCTGAACTCTCACCGTACAGACAGCGGCCATGCGGGCGCCGACCCGCTGTACGACAGCATTGACGAGATGAAGATCAGGAACGTCTTCACGAGCGACGGTGACACCGTCAAGACGTTGGACCACATCTATGACGAGCCCGAAGGCTTCGCTGCCGCCGCCGCCAAAGGACAGAAATCCACCCTCTCCACCTCGGTGTACGACGACCCCGAGGAGATGAGAGGAGATGCCTGGAGGATTATGGGTACAGCTGCTGACCCCAAAGGTCACGAGTACCCGTATAACCCCCGAGTCGATGACTACGCCGTGCCCAAACAAGCCCAGAGGGCATTTCCCAAATCACAAAGCAGCAACGAAGAAGCAGAAGAAGAAGCAGAAGAAGAAGCAGAAGAAGAAGCGGACGAGGAGAGTGAGGAGCCTGGATTAAGGGAGGAGCTTAGAGAGCAGCGCCAGGATTCGCCGTACAACAACGTGATGGTGAAAATGGCGTAGAAGAGAACCGAGCACCGAAGTTAGTTTTAAAGAATTATTTATAAGTTGTAACTTTGAGTTTGGTTGATCGATGTCTCCTTAAGGCACTTTGTAAAGTTTAACTGAGCTCAGTGGCAGCGAGAGCTAACGGGCGCTGTCGGCGCCACCTGCTGGTTCTTACTCGCTTTCTTCAGTTTTATTGCTTTTACCTTGAATGTGGGCGCAGCTGTGATGATGTTACTGGAAACGTGTCGCATGTTCATGTGTTGCAACACGTGCAGCTGTGTTACTGTGAGGACAATAAAGTCAAACTGTAGGGTCCGTGTCATGACTCAGACTTTCATCCTGACTTCACACATTTACACGCAACGCACAACTAAGTAAAATGATACAAAACTGTGGCATTTGGTAAATATAATAATGAACGTAAATTCACTGTGTCATTGAGTAACTTTTTTAGCAGCGTCCTCCTGAAATGTGCCAACAACATTGAGAGTAACGTCCTCCTCTCTGTCCCTTAATGCCCTTTGGTTGCTATGGTAACGCCTAAACATTTCTTTCAAAATAAAGGGATGTCCAAATTCATGTGCTGCATCCTCTTTTTTTTTTTTTTATTTGAACAATTGAACAACAAGTACACATAAAAAGCCAGTTGTAGAAAGGCTATAAGAAATGTCACAGCTATCTTCTCCAAGTCAGGTGTACAAATACGAGCAGGAAAGCAAAAAATATACTTTAGGAGAAAACACACGATTAAAAGAAGGAAGAGGTGCTCGAGATATAAAACAACATATAAATCAAGTGAAACTGCACGCTCGACACAGCTCGTGTTTTACATGCTTTGGAGTCATTGCTGTTATTTAGATTCTCTAGATAATTGGAGAACAAGGCTTTAAAAACAAAGATGTTTGGACGCTGCTGTGAAAATTTATTACAATGAATGTCAAATTTGGCAGAAATAATCAGAAGATTGATAATATATCTTTTTTGGATTTATTTTGTCGGTATGTGAGAGGCCAAAGAGAATATGTTGAAACTTCAGGTTACACGAGGGATCAATTTTGGTGTTTATAAAATTATTTAGATCAATCCAGAGTACACGTGTATGCGTGCATTCCCAAAATACCTGACATACTGTTTCCTCTGCAAACCGTACAAAGAGTATCAATATTTTTCTTACATTTAACCAGATCTGTCTTTACCAGACAACCTCTCTGGATACTGGATAACGTCTCTGACCTTAGTAGTGATGATAAATGTCCTTGATAGAATCCAAGTGTTTTTCAGTCTATGTCATTGTAAATATTGTCCCAGTAAAATACAGCTGCAGGTCTGGAAACAACATCTCTTTGAATGATTTGTCTAATACATTGATTTGTGGCTTTATCACTCAATAAAGGACAGATGTTACCGATGTACATGCTAGCAGGAGTTAGTTAATACAGTTTCTGCCTTTAGGAGCAGAAACCAACAACCTTCCCACCTCACCCGGTATCGCATCAAAAACGACAGCATGTTCTCTTGGAGCGACAGGAAAATCATAAACAGACAAAAAGTCCTTATAAGAAAATAATTGACCATTAGCGTTCAGTAACTGACTCACAACTAAAATATTTCTATCAACCATCTCTGAATATATAATGATTTGTTCTTAAATGTCATATCCTGATTGTTCCAAATGAGATATTTATGGGAGAAAAGTTGTGAGAGCGTATGATTAACCAAGATGAGCAGAGCTGACTGTGAGAGTTTAAATTAGAGATATTGTAATTGCATCGTAGCAGAAAGTGCATTCACTCCTCCAAGTGAGTTAAAGATGTGTTTGGTAATAAAATTCCAAATTGAACTGGGATTTTTAAAAAGTTTGATCCATTTGATTTTAAAAGACGCATTTAGGGAAGTGAAATCTAAAGAATTTAGGCACCAGAACACAAACTGTTTATCATTACATTTGTTTCTCTTTTTCCAAATGAAGTTTAATAATATTTTATCAGTTTTTCTGCATAATTCTCTGGAAACATGAAGCGCCACAGCTGCATAAGTAAGTCTGGAGAGGCTTCAGCTTTGGCTGCCAAGGATCTCCCAGTGATGTGTCACAGTGTGCCGAGGCAAACTGCGTGGAGTGTGAGTGGACCCGGGTGCAGACACTAAAACTCAAACTTAACTGATGAGAGGAAGAGTAAAACTAAACACGATGAACACAGGAACACCAGACCTCTTCAAAATAAAACAGGAAACGTAAGACACAGACATGAAACACATGAAGGGCAAAGGAGACTTAACATGGGTGGAAGACACAAGGGGAATCTAATGACAAAGAACTATAACAACCTAGGCATGATAAAAATGAACTTAGAAAACCTGAAGGGCTTAAACATAAAGTAAAACTCAAAAGACCCAGGATCGGGACACTTTGAAGTCAAAGATTAAACCTTTGTTGTATTGCAGTTATGAGAGGGTCGAAATTTTCAGATAATCTGTCTTTTTGAATGATAATACCAAGATATTTAACCTTATCTTTAACAGGAGCACCTGATATAATAGGATCTGTGCAGAATGTGACAGGGAGACGTTCACATTTTGGAATGTTGAGCTTAAGAGAAGCTACTGAGGAATTATTGACGACTTTGAGAGCTTCATCAAAGTGTTGTGTCATCTCTCAGCTGAGTAATAGATAATGCTCTGCCAGCAACAGAGACCCAGTACACTGCTGTTTTTAACATGAATAGAGAGTAACTGCATAGGAAGAAGGAAAAGATCTGCAGCAATCGGGCAACCTCGACGGTTGATATCAGATCTTTTCCTTGTACCATACGAGAGTTTGAGCTGTTTGCATCTGCTTACAAAGTTTGAATGGATTTTTTAAACATATTTCCAAAACCAAAAATATCAAGTGCTCTGAACATGGAGTCGAAAGCTTTATAAAAATCCAAAAAAAAACCTATTATCTGTGATCTGAACGATCCAAAATATCAATTACCACACAGCAAAATCTCCAGTGTTAAATTAACACTTTGACAGTGTTATATGTTTAAAAGTAACCTAGTCAGTTTTGAAGATTAACAAAGACTAACACTGAGCAGTGCTGATTTTCTAACACTGGAAAATAACTCAAAATGTTAGAAATATTCCAGTGTTAGAAAATCAGCACTGCTCAGTGTTAGTCTTTGTTAATCTTTAAAACTGACTAGGTTACTTTTAAACATATAACACTGTCAAAAGTGTAAATTTAACACTCAGAGGTGTGGACCCATATAGACACTCTCCAGTGTTAATTTAACACTGTTAATTTAACACTGGAGATTTTGCTGTGCAGGCTCATGCTGTTAGTTATGTTTCTGCCAGTCATTAAACCAGCCTGTGCTTCATCAATGGTATCATTAAGTGCACATTTTAATTTTGTAGCCAAACACATTATTTTATAATCGTTATTCAGCAGTGAAATAGGTCCAATCTTCTATCAAAAGGGCGTCTTTTTGAGGTTTAGGAATCAAAGTAATTAGTCCCTGAGGAAGGAACTTTTCATTATCAATGCTTTCAGTATATTCTTTATGTAAAAGCGTGAGAAAATAATTTGTAACATTCAGAAGTCCACCCGTCCCTCCCTGGACTCTTATTAAGTTTCATTTTATTAATGGCACCTTCAATGTCTAGAGTTGTGATGGGAGCATCACACATGGTTTTATTATTGTCACTAATTGTTTTAACCTCAGGAATGATGGAGTTTTTCCATGGCTTCTGTAGACAATTAGATTTATATAAAGTTTTATAAAAAGTTCACAAGTCTTGGAAATCTCTTGAGGGTCTTGTGACCCATCTGAACACAGTTTAGTCAAGCTGCCGAGAGTTTTGTTCTGCGTCTTCAAGCCGCTTCCTTCTCGCCCGCACAAAGCCACCTTTTGCCTTGTAAATATTTATATTATCTCATTTTAATTGTAGAATTTGATGTCTGTTCCTGTTATCTTCAGATAAATTATCAGGTAATCTCGACAAAGTGATATTTTTAACTATTTCAGCTGAATTCAAATTTCATGACCTCCCAATTTTTACAAAAAGCATTTTCAACACATGCCTTGTCCCAATACTCATTGTTTTAATTTCTTTTACCAAAGAGTCCTTTGGTAGAAGAGAATTATTTAATTTCCAATATGAATTCACTCTTACACGGTTTACTGGCATACAAACATATCTCCAAAAAAATAGTTTTATGATCTGTCAAGGGCAACATTTTTGATGTAGAAACATATTCGGATAAAGGATCAGAAATTAACCAACAATCAGCACGAGACTGTAATGAACCTGATCTATTTTTCCATGAAAATTCCTTAATCGTTGGATTTTTGAATCTCCAGATATCAGTTAGGTCTCTTTCATTTATAAAATTTAACATATAATTACTACTATCCTGACTTTTACTTGGCCGTCTATCTATCATGTTATCAAGTGAATGATTCCAGTCTCCTAATATAATCTTTAGATGAGCAAATTTACTTATTAAAGACTCAATTATTTCATTTACTACAAGAGTGAAGGTTCTCAGTCATCCAGGTCATCGTAGTCTAAGGAGCTTGGAAAGAAAAGTGTCTGGACTTCTGTAAGTTACTTGAAGACGTTTCACCTCTCATCTGAGAAGCTTCTTCAGTTCTAAGGTCAAATGGTGGCGAGTCCCAGATATAAACCTAGTGGGAGTTTCCCCCCACAGAGGGACAAAAGGACCCCTGATGATCCTCTAATCACATGAGCCAAGGTGTGAAACTGGGTGTGGGTCCCAATCAGCCAGAGTTTCGGGTGAGCTCATTGGGAAACCTGGCCCCACCCTGTCATGTGATGTCCTGAGGTCAGATGGCCCAGGATGTAGCCGGTGTATCAGAGAAACTCAAGAGAGTTTTCTCCAAGCACGACATCCCAGCGTACTTCAGACCCAGCAACACGCTCAGACACAAACTGGTTCACCCCAAAGACAAAACTCCCTGAGATAAAGTTAATAGTAACCTTCAGGTCACTAGCACTCTTCTCGATGTTAGCTCCTTGCTCTTCGATAGCCATCTTAATGCTTTCTGCCGTGTCGGTTTCCATCACTCTTTTCTTACCAGAAGGTTTTGACGGGGAGGAAACAGGATAAGAGCTCTCTCATTTGAGCCCAGGTTTTTTGCCATCACGTACAGCTAGAAGTGTGCACCTTAGAGTCCGCTTTGCTGTTTTTAAAGGAGTTTTAAGACAGAGCGAGTTCTGTAGCAGACCGTTCACAAGGCCGCCATCTTGGCCCTCCTGGGCTGCATCCTCCTGAGGCCGCATTTGTAGACTGATTACGTCACAGCAACGCAACGAAGGCTGTCCCAATAGACTCCTCCGAATATGGCCGACAAATGCGTCCTCCTTTTCCCCGAATTTGAAGGATGGGTCGGGTGTGTCCTTCGTGGCCCACCATATCCCAGAATTCATAGCGCGGCCCAGCCAAACTCCAGTTTCCAACAATGGCGGCAGCTAGTTAGTTTTAAAATTACTCTTATTAATCTTTCTTAAACTTAAACTTAAGATATTTTCAGGCGTGAAAGTAGCTGCGTAAACTTCAAATATCTGCTCAGTTTATCAAAACACCGCATATTTGTAAGAGTGCACCAACGTTTTCTGAGACGTCTGTTACCCACCAGCTCGATAGCTGACCGGGGCGAGAACGGCACAACTCCCGGCACATCATGTTCAAACACCGTTTTTCAGTGTTTTGTTTGTTCCTGAGTAAATCGGTTTGGCTGAGATTAAAGTTATTAGATTAGATAAAACTTTATTAATCGGGTGGGTTCCTCCTTGGTTTTCACACGGCTGATTAAGCAGAAGTGTGAGATGGTCGAGAGTTTCCTCCAGTGTCCTGTTATATTTTAGACAGCAAGGAGCAGACGGCGAGTTTATTAAACTCCACGAGACAGCGGTGACGCTAATCTGAAGGCTGGACCGTCCCATTTCACAGCCGTTTACTTCCAGCCTGCCCGACCCTCTGAGGACCCGGCCCACGTAGACCGCGAAGGCCGGATCCTCAGGAGGATGCAGCCCATGAATTTGGACACAGCTTGAGACGCACAACTACAACACGGGAAAGACCCAAGGAAACTGAGTTTCCTAGCTGTCATAGAGCGAGGGGCGGGGCACACCCTGGACAGGTTGCCAGTGTGTCGCAGGGCCAACAGACAGACAACCATTCACACCTATGGGCAATTTGGATTGATCAGTGAACGTGTCCCCACTAACTGCATGTCTTTGGACGGTGGGAGGAAGCCAGAGTACCCAGAGACAACCCACGCAAACACGGGGAGAACATGCAAACTTCACACAGAAAGAGCCGGCCTGATGGAGGAACTGGACTCAGGACCTTCTTGCTGTGAGGCAACAGTGCTAACCACCGTGCCACCGTGCTGCCAAGACTAAAACCAGCAGAGTGAAATCAGACAGTCGTACTTTTACACAGTGAAAAATAATATTTACACTCTAGATGTAAGAAGCAGCTGCAAGAATGTACAACACAGAAATATAGAATTTATCCAGCAGGGGGCAGCACAACACCTGTTTTATTATCCTTTATGTAGGCTTCAATGAGTGTGTGAATAGAATAGAATAGAATAGAATAGAATAGGCCTTTATTGTCACTGTACATGCACAGTACATGTATAGGTGTTCCACACTGACTGTGACAGAGTAAAGAACAAAGTGCTTGGAAGGACTGAGCGATGAGGGCGGGGCTCCGATCGGTGGGCGGGGTCCGAGGGGTCACCTGTGATGGTTTACCTGAGACAGGAGGATCTGACGATGTCGTCCAGGGGTGGCAGAGGGCAGCTGGGCGGTGTTCATGACCCTCTGTGCAGCTGATTGTTTATGAAATCAAAGTTATCAAATAAAATATTCAAATTATTATATTTTAAAAAAGATAAAAATTTAGATGAAATGAAAAGTGTCATAATATGGATTATAAGATACAAATGATAAAAATAAGGTGTCGAAATTATTAATCACACGCTGTCAGATTTATAGGATGATCAGATTCAACATTTTACACACTGATTTACAACAGAGATGCAAAGATTTAATCCAGACTCACCAAATGACATCAGTGTTTCCACATCTGGAGAACAGGCTCGTGTTGATGACATCATCTGTGAGAAAGCATCACAGCATCGTGTTTCTGATCTGTGGATTCGTCTCACAATCATAGTGGACGAGACGTCAGAGAAGTGACTCCGGCCTCAGTCCATGAAACCTCCAAACTTCTCCTTCATCATAAAAGATTCACTCTGTGGGGACGACCTCGAGTCCCCACAGAGTGTTTGAACAGATTTATGTCCCCACAATGTCAGTAATACAGACACACACACACACACAGACACACACCCCCGGGCCATAGACCATAGCAGGCCATAGAGGAGTCCCAGCATGCATCTCTCTGTTCGCCTTGCAATTCAGCTGGAGTGTGTGTGTGTGTGTGTGTGTGTGTGTGTGTGTGTGTGTGTGTGTGTGTGTGTGTGCTCGGTGGCCTGGAAGCTGAGGGGATGCCTCCTCACGAACACCAGAGAGCAAAATGAAACATGGAGGTCGCTCGTGTCTGACTTCATGTTTGCAGCTGAGATCAGACTCCAAGGACCTGCCAGTGACATCACACAAAGAGGCGGAGCTGAAAGAAAGCGGCCTCTGCACACAGAGGCGACCATGTTGTTATGTGGGGACCTCCCTGCTCAGATGGCGGTGCGGGGGCCGTCCACGTGTTTCACGGTGAAATCGTAGTTTTAGTGCCTGAGCAGCAGAGTTCAAGCGGGGGAGGGGTTTATATCACCCTTCCTCAGAGGAAGGGTGATATAAACCCCTGCTGAGTAGGTAATAAACGGCACGTGGCGGTAGGGTCCCCCGCCTGATGGAAACCTTAAAACCAAGGGGCGTGCAAAAGAGGCCGCCCATGGCTCCTCGCTCCAGCGCTCACAGCCGTGACCCTCGCAGTGGGAAGGAAACTGAGTGGGTGCTGATTCTGAGGAGGTCAGGTTGGACTTACCTGAGTGAGCTACCTTTAGCTTCCCCTGCAGTTACTGCCCAACAATACAGCTCTCTGATTGGATGATCTGTCAAATTAATTTTGGCTGCTGCAGCAGGTGGACTGAGATCATGTGGTGAACACACCTGATGACATCACGGCGTGTTAATTACAGTGTTATGCAGTGGGTAGGTGGGGGACTGGAGCGGGGAGGGGGTAATGAGAGGTTCAAAATGCATGTTTCTGTGGCAACCACATGAAGGATGTGTAGCTGCATCTGTGTTGCCGTGGTAACTATCACGGCAGCGATGCAAAGCCGATTTAAAAAGAGAAAGAACCAGAGAAGAAGAGCAGAGCGCTGGGTTCTTCTTCTGCTGCTGCTCTGCGAGCGCTCACACAGCCCTCAGCGTGCGGTCAGCACACTTCACTGCACATTCACAGTTTAGGAAGACGTTCTATAAACCGAACCTCTGAGTTCATCTAATGTCCACATGAGGGCAGCCTCCGGCGGGCGGAAGTTCCTGCTGGACTAACTACGCTCCTATCACCTGCTGGAGTCATTGCTTGGAAACGAGCACCATCCTAAACCTTCAACGGTCCAATCAGCACGCAATAAAATCATGTGAAGGTTGTCAGAGTCGTTTTTAGTTATTGTTTTAGGACAGTGGTTCCCAAACTCTTTTTGCTAGGCCACCCTTTGTTTTACAAGAAAATCTACGCAGCTGTTTCTAAGTGTTTGGACACGTAAACGATGTTTCAAATCACTGAAAACTGAGGTTTTTAAACTCCTTTTTTGCGTTTACGTGGACGAGGAATACAGAGTTGGTCACGCAGCGTCAAAGCTATGTGGCTTTTTTCACGTCACGCTGTGGCCACGTTATTGCTTACATGGGATGAACTGCAGAATGATAGAGACGAAATGCTGTTAATCTGACTGTCTGCAGGTTTTACACACAGTTACTGTCCCTCCATTTACAAAGGCAGAGGCGTCACGGTGTCATTATTTTACATGTATTTGTTTTTTCCTGTGTAATAATTTTCAACATTGCATCAATACATTATTCAAAAAATGCCTCTCTGTGCAAAATGTGTCCAAAAACATAAACAGCTGTGAGATCCTGTTAGTCTGTGACAGAGGGAACAAACCGTGGCAGGATCAGCCTGATGTTATTTGCATCCTGCTGTAACTTTACTGTATAAAGAGCAAACATCTCCAACATGTCAGGAGCAGTTAGTCATTACAACAAGTGGTTGTGAACTAAAAATCAAGAATGTGGGATCCTGTTTGTCCGTGATTTAAACAGCCCAGCGCTGCTCCCGATGCAGGGAAACCCAATCCTGCAGGGAGACCTACCTCCGCACCTGTGCAGGTGAAGCCAAAGGGCAGATTTGCTTCACCAGGTTTTCTAGTCTTTGGTTTAGAATGAAGTTGGTTTGGAAACATATTCAGCGATGCTTCATCTCCTGCTTTGCGTTTGTGTGGGAGCCCCGTCAGAAACTTGTCCATGTACCAGTGTCCAAGCGCTCTTTTTTCTTTCTTTTTTTAAAAATTCATCCCGCCCCCCGCCCCACACTTTGGGAACCTCTGTTTTACAAGCAGGTGGAAGTCAGGAGGCTGAGCACACAGCGCCCCCTGTTGTTGTCCTGACTGTGTCCATCCTTTATATCCAGTCTGTGTAAATATGAAGCCTCCTGCTCACAGATGGTCATTGACTATGTTGATGACAGCCGTGATTTTGGATCCTCCATCATCACATCGTGTCCTCCTCACGCTCAGCATGGAGCAGCTCCATCTGTTGATGAAGGTCATGTGATGCAGATCCTCCCAGCAGCCAATAAACAGGTGACACGTCACGCTGGTCGTTAGATTTAGTGTCGGTGTCATGCTGAACATTTTCAATAAATCACTGAAAAACGGACAGACGGACGTGAACGCGACGGGATTTCCGACGCTCGTGCCCGTGCTCCTGTGGCTGTCGTTCCCTCTCCTCCGCTTGTGAACGCGCGGGAAGCTGGGAGCGAGCGTCAGTGATCCAAGGACAGAGCAGAGGGGCTCGTGAGCATCAGGTCACCTGGAATTCCGCGAGCGTACCGAAACGGAGGAGACCCGGACCCGGAGCAACAGCACCGAGCCCGGGAGAACCGGGCTGCCCGTGACGGTCCGACCCGGACCCCAGCGATCTCGGTGTCACGGGGCTCCAGCGGCTCTCTGTCATAAACAGCAGCAGACTCAGACCCACGGACACACCGAACCGGGCCCACGGAAACACGGGAGGACAAAACAGAAATCAACAGGAGGCCGAGTAACGGATCCAGAACCGCAGGACCGGATCAGTGAGTGTTTATTGTGCTGTAAATGTGCTGTATGAATGACCGCGGGCAGAACCACGTGACTGTTTTTACACTTTATTGATTCGTTTGGGTTTTTACAAAAAATAAAAATAAAAAACAAGATCAGAGGGAGTAACTGCAGAGTAACTGAGTATTTTTGTTTGAGTACGGCTCTGAGCAAAGCAAGTGTCCTGCAACGTGACACAAACTGGACCTGGACTCAGAGCTGGTCTCAGAGCTGGTCTCAGAGCTGGACTCAGAGCTGGTCTCAGACTGGACTCAGACTGGACTCAGAGCTGGTCTCAGACTGGACTCAGAGCTGGACTCAGAGCTGGTCTCAGAGCTGGTCTCAGAGCTGGACTCAGAGCTGGACTCAGACTGGACTCAGAGCTGGACTCAGAGCTGGTCTCAGACTGGACTCAGAGCTGGACTCAGAGCTGGACTCAGACTGGACAGACTGGACTCAGAGCTGGTCTCAGAGCTGGTCTCAGACTGGTCTCAGAGCTGGTTGCAGACTGGACGCAGAGCTGGACTCAGAGCTGGTCTCAGACTGGACTCAGAGCTGGTCTCAGACTAGATCAGTCTGGTCTCAGACTGGACTCAGACCAGACTCAGAGCTGGTCGCAGACTGGACGCAGAGCTGGACGCAGAGCTGGTCTCACACTGGACTCAGACTGGACTCAGAGCTGGACTCAGACTAGATCAGTCTGGTCTCAGACTGGACTCAGACTGGACTCAGACTAGATCAGTCTGGTCTCAGACTGGACTCAGACCAGACTCAGAGCTGGTCGCAGACTGGACGCAGAGCTGGACGCAGAGCTGGTCTCACACTGGACTCAGACTGGACTCAGACTGGACTCAGACTAGATCAGTCTGGTCTCAGACTGGACTCAGACCAGACTCAGAGCTGGTCGCAGACTGGACGCAGAGCTGGACGCAGAGCTGGTCTCACACTGGACTCAGACTGGACTCAGAGCTGGACTCAGACTAGATCAGTCTGGTCTCAGACTGGACTCAGACTGGACTCAGACTAGATCAGTCTGGTCTCAGACTGGACTCAGACCAGACTCAGAGCTGGTCGCAGACTGGACGCAGAGCTGGACGCAGAGCTGGTCTCACACTGGACTCAGACTGGACTCAGACTAGATCAGTCTGGTCTCAGACTGGACTCAGACCAGACTCAGAGCTGGTCGCAGACTGGACGCAGAGCTGGACGCAGAGCTGGTCTCAGACTGGACTCAGACAACACTAAGACTGGAATCAGACTAGATCAGTCTGGTCTCAGACTGGACTCAGAGCTGGTCTAAGACTGGACTCAGAGCTGATCTAAGACCGGACTCAGACTGGACTCAGAGCTGGTCTAAGACTGGACTCAGACTGGACTCAGACTGGACTCAGACTAGATCAGTCTGGACTCAGACTGGACTCAGACCAGACTCAGAGCTGGTCTCAGACTGGACTCAGAGCTGGTCTCAGACTGGACTCAGAGCTGGACGCAGAGCTGGTCTCACACTGGACTCAGACTGGACTCAGAGCTGGACTCAGACTAGATCAGTCTGGTCTCAGACTGGACTCAGACTAGATCAGTCTGGTCTCAGACTGGACTCAGACCAGACTCAGAGCTGGTCGCAGACTGGACGCAGAGCTGGACGCAGAGCTGGTCTCACACTGGACTCAGACTGGACTCAGACTGGACTCAGACTAGATCAGTCTGGTCTCAGACTGGACTCAGACCAGACTCAGAGCTGGTCGCAGACTGGACGCAGAGCTGGACGCAGAGCTGGTCTCACACTGGACTCAGACTGGACTCAGAGCTGGACTCAGACTAGATCAGTCTGGTCTCAGACTGGACTCAGACTGGACTCAGACTAGATCAGTCTGGTCTCAGACTGGACTCAGACCAGACTCAGAGCTGGTCGCAGACTGGACGCAGAGCTGGACGCAGAGCTGGTCTCACACTGGACTCAGACTGGACTCAGACTAGATCAGTCTGGTCTCAGACTGGACTCAGAGCTGGTCTAAGACCGGACTCAGACTGGACTCAGAGCTGGTCTAAGACTGGACTCAGAGCAGGTCGGGTAGATTTTGGGGGTTTTCTGGGTGTTTTGTTTGTCTGTGCTCTGAGGCATGTTCCTGTATTTCTTGTGTGTCTTTGTGTTTCACTTCCTGCTGTCAGATTTGTCCCCCCTGAGCTTTGTTCTTCAGTTTTGCGTCTCTGACACGTTTGTGTCTTCTTGTCTCATGTTGTGTTTTTGTGCTCGTTTGGTGTGTGCACTTTGTCTCCCTGCAGCTGTTGTGGTTCTGGATGCCTTCATCTTGTGTCTCTTGAGGTTTTTTTGTTACATTTTTGGTCTTGTTCGGAGGTTTTGCAGCTTTGCAGTCGTCATTTTGTGTTTGGCTCTCAGTCGTTGTGGTTCGCGGTCTGTCCGTCTCCAGGTTTAGTCGTCTCTGCATGTCTCATTTTCTTCATGGAGCCATTTTGTGTCTCTGCAGGTGTGTTTGGCACTTCTGTTTGTTTCAGCTTCATTTCTCTGTGTTTGTGTGAGTCTGCTGTGAGATTTTTCCCGTTTTTACAGCCGTCTGCTCCGCCTGTCACTATTCCCGAGTGTCTCCACAGAAATGTGACTGAACACGAGCACTTCACGCAGACTCCTGGTCTGGAACACCAATGATAAACTTCCACCTGCATCGCTTTTTGAATCCTCCCCACAGAAGCTCAAAGTGCGCACACCTCCGTCTCAGCTGACCTCCACCACACGTTCCTACTTTTCTTCACTTTAGCTTCTTTATCGAAGGATTCAGACTCTTTGATTCGTCCACGGTCGCCTCAGACTTGTCCTCCAGTGTCAGACTTCCTGATTATAAAACATAAATTCAAATGAAAAGATCAAATTCTTATTGTCTGTTTAAACTGTAAACAAATTACAAAAAAAACACGAGATAAAAATCTGGAAATGTAAAAGCAGTCTCCAGATCATGGAGTAAAAACTGTAAATTCTGACATTAAAATCCAAAATATATAACAAAACAAATCTTTATTATCATACTGCACTGATGGAAGTCACGCACTGACGGCGGCCTTCACCACGCCCACGTTTGTTTTAATGACCCCTTATAAACCGTTGAATGATGACATCAGCGCCGGGATAAGAAGGGTTCAGGTGACATCATCAGGTCACGAGACAAATCTTCTGTATCTTCCTTCATGTTGTTTCACATGCTTTTGATTTTGAATGTTCACATCGAGCGTCTGACCTGACGCAGAGCTGCTAACATCAAATCAATTTCATTTTGTTTGAAAATTAAAATTAAAAAATCTTTTTGCGATTACCAAGAAAAAAAAGACGATGGAAGCCTTAAAAAAAAATCCAGATTATGAGATTAAGTCGGGGTTACGACATCATTTAAACGCCAGTCTGGACGTCTGCGTCCCCTCAGGCGTATCTGAGGACCCCACGGTGGGACTAAATCGTCCCTTTAGTAATGCACTTCCTCTCCCCTCCCCTCAGTGGAGCTGCGCGGCGTGCTGCTCCTGGCCGTGCTGCAGTGCTGCTCGGTGGCGCTGTGCGGCTGCGAGCCGCGGCTGGTGAATGTGGGCGCCGTGCTGAGTCAGAAGCGATACGAGCAGGTGTTCAAGGAGGCGGTGAGTCAGGCCAACGCTCTGTACGGGAAGGACAAGTTCAAGATGAACGCCATCTCCGTCACGCACAAGGCCAACGCCATCCAGATGGCACTCTCTGTCTGCGAGGACCTCATCTCCAACCAGGTGAGCACCTGCTGTCACATGACCCCTCAAACCTGACTCAGAAATGTCTTATCCCCGCCCCGCCCTGAGCCTGGTTCTGTCGGAGTTGGTCACATGATCGCTGAGGTCGTAAACGGCCTAAACTGCTGCAACTTTCATGGTGAAACGAAACTCTTCCTGTTTACCTTTCACAGTAAAAGCCCCGACAGAACTATGGGAGGTTTGAATGTGAAAATCTGTCTCCTCTGTTAACCTAACCTCAGTGATCAAACATGATCTCAGATGACATGATTTATTCTGATTTCACTGCAGGATGACTTTTATTTTGACAGGTTTACTGGTGGGGTGGTTGGGGGTCATGACCCTGTCCTGCAACAACAGCAGCAGCTTCACAGAAGTCATCTCGTAACGAAGCGAAATGCTGATTTTGGTCTAAATGAAATGAAAATGAATGTAATTAGTTGTCAGATAAAATAATCATTACCCATGAAATGTATTTAGATCATTGAATTCTCGTGTTATTAGCTCACATCATTACATTGTTCTCATATTTTTATGTCATTTATAAAAAGAGAGTCCAAAACAACACGAGCGCCGACACGTCTGAATGAGTTAATTACAGGAACATTAAAAATCAAAACGTCAGAGCGTCCTCAGCTGGATTAGAACAGGATAAAACTCGTTTCATGGCTGCAGAGGTGACGTACAGGACGCTGTATGCTGGTCAAATTCTGATTGGTTGATAAGCGAGCTGAACAGGTAAGGGAGTTCACCTGGACTGAGAGAAGCAAGAAAAACAGACGAACAACAGAACAAGCAGAGCTGCTCACACTGCCCCCATCTGGCAGCAGACGCTCACTGCAGGTTCACTGGGTGCACCTGGACACGCGGCCACGCAGAACGAACTACACCTGGATTCAAACTCAGGACCTTCTTCCTGTGCGGCCACAGAGCGCACCACAGTGTAAACACTACATGTTGCTAGGCAACCGTTTCAGATGAATGTCTACGGGGCCAAAATGGCGTCCTGGGTAAAATCGCTGCACGATGTATATGTTGTGAAATTTGAGGCGATGGAGTTAAAATCCCACAAGATCAAAACAGCGCGCTCGGTTTTCTGATCGTGTATCAATAAAGTTGTCACATTTGTAGCAGCTGTTTCCATCTAGTTTCAGGATGATCTCAGTCGTGTTTGGTTAAACTCTGTTCGTCAGGCCATCTTCAGACTTCAGCCGTGGCAGATTTATTTATGTCACGCTGATTCTTTCAGTATGTGCAGAGACATGTGGGGGTGGGTGTGCTCGTGTTTCATAATTATAATCAGAGTGAGAGTAAAACTGAGAGCAACAGCAGAATAACAATCACTGCACTCATGTTAAGCTGACTGGGCTCGTACGTTTTTAATATTTGGGAACATAATGTCATCTGTTGCCACCAGGAGGACATCTGTACAGGGGCAGAGAAAACAAAGCTGTTAATAAGAAAACTGCTCAGTTAATCCATCGGTGAAATGATTCAACATGGCAGTCGTAATGTGAACGTTTCCCTATTTTAGGAAAGAAAATCTTCGCTTTGTACATGGACACAAATCAGCTGAAACGAGAGAAGTCTGTTTCCCAAATTACTGTAAAACGTGTCGTATTTTCTCATTTTTACACAAACATGATTCAGTCTTCTGTCCTGTTTGTGGACCTGAAGACTGACTCAGTCTGATTTAGTGACTTTTTTAGGAGAAGTAATCTCAGACCTCTATGCAGACGTAAGATTTATGTAAACCATCTGAAGGCCTCACTGCCCGACTGCACAAGATTAAAACTTGAATAGCTTTGAGCTGTATGCCAAGAGTGAACGAGACATCGATTCACTGATCCACACCACCAGGATATACAGCAATGACATTGGAATGTCGTTCGGGCTGGAGAAGTGTAGTCGGATGATAACAAAGAGAGGGAAGGTAGTCAGAACTGAGGGGATTGAACTACCAGAAGGCAACATTGCAGACATAGAGGACAGTTACAAGTACCTGGGGATCCCACAGGCGAATGGGAACCATGAAGAGGCCGCTAGAAAAGCTGCAACCACCAAGTACCTGCAGAGGGTCAGGCAGGTCCCAAGTCCAGCACCCTGAGGCTGTACGCTAAGCGGAAGGAAGGGGGCCGGGGACTGGTGAGTGTCAGCACCACAGTCCAGGATGAGACAACGAACATCCAAGAATACATTGGGAAGATGGCCCCAACTGACCGAGTGCTCAGTGAATACCTCAGGCAGCAGAAACCCAAGAAAGAGGAGGGAGACGAGGAACCATCATGGAAGGACAGGCCCCTGCACGGTATGTACCACCGGCAGATAGAGGAGGTGGCTGATATCCAGAAATCCTACCAGTGGCTGGACAAAGCTGGACTGAAAGACAGCACAGAGGCACTAATCATGGCAGCACAAGAACAAGCTCTGAGTACAAGATCCATAGAGGCTGGGGTCTATCACACCAGGCAAGACCCCAGGTGCAGGCTGTGTAAAGATGCCCCAGAGACAATCCAGCACATAACAGCAGGGTGCAAGATGCTAGCAGGCAAGGCATACATGGAACTCCATAACCAAGTGGCCGGCATAGTGTACAGGAACATCTGTGCCGAGTATAACCTGGAAGTCCCGAGGTCAAAATGGGAGATGCCCCCAAGGGTGGTGGAGAATGACCGAGCTAAGATCCTGTGGGACTTCCAGGACCCGAGCTTGGAGGATTGACCGCCTGCAGGGGCGAGCGGGGATTTATACTTACAGTGCTGTTGAAGCGATTTTCCCCTTTCCAATTACTTTTTTAAAGGTTTGTCACACTTTAATGTTTCACATCATTAATTGGAGATTATGTATGGGAATTTCAGGAGCGGGACCACGCCTCCAAACATGCTCCTTCCGGTCCTCATCTGTACAGGTTCCCCCAGTCCTGCAAGCTGTCATTCTCGTTTACGTGCTCCTCCCCTTTTCAATTCTGTAACTTCTTCACTTCTGTTCAGTACGTGGGGATCTGCTGGGCCCGGGAGCCATCGCCAGGCCCCCTCAAAGCCTTCCCCAAACCGCAGCTCAGCTCATGCCCAAGCATCACCTTTACCTACTAAAACGCTGTCAAACATAAAATGAGGACGTGGGTCCAGCGAGTGAAACAAATGTAAATATTGGACAAAGCGACCCACAGTGAGAGCCTTTAACCACACACTGTCACAGAACAGTGGAGAACCTTCCCACGAGTGGCCGGCCGACCAAAATTACCCCAAGAGTGCAGCGACGACCAAGAGGTCACATGTAGGTTTGGATTTTTTGTGTTTACTTGTGCTAATCTTTGTCTAATATTTAAATTTGTTTAATGATCTGAAACGTTGAAATGTGTCAAACATGGAAAAACACAGGAAGAGGGCAAACACCTCCTCGCTGTACGATGGAAGCAGTGCGTAACAGAGTAGCCATCCATCTCAGAACGAAAGCATAGAAACAAGCAGTGTTTTTGTGCCTTTAAAAAGATATTACAATGATTTCAAACAGATGCAATCAAATCAAATCCTGTCAGATTGTCAGCAAACAGCTGCTCTTTGAGTGCATCAGAAATATTTATGTGTTTTTATGTGCAACCATCAGAGAAAAGACTATTCATCCAACACGGGCTCTGTAACCTGTTTCCTTTGTGGAGAAATGAGGCCAACATGGCGTCGATGTGTCAGAGGGAGCGATGGACGTCAGATTACCGTCCTCTCTCTCTCTGTCTGCAGGAACGCAGATGTAATCCGTCCAGAGAGATGCAGGGATTACAGCGCAGGCCTGTAACTGTGTTTGCTGCAAGCTGCTTGGTTCGGCTGAGCAGCTGCTGGTGGTTTCATGTGGTCACAGGTCCTGTTTGTGCTGCTGACAGGGAAAAGAAAACGTGCTTTCACTGCGGTTAGTTTATTAAAAACATGATACGATGATGCATCCATCATATCAGGATGAACAGAAGCTGTTAACAGGTAGAGTCTGCCTGTGGAAATGATATCCAGCTCAGTCTGAGGTCACGAGGCGAACGTCGGCTTCATACTTGTAAAAGCCGCAGCTTCCTCCGAGCTCAGAGGAGACGGGAGTCCACGTCTCACACTCCTTCTGTCTGTGCCTGATGTCCAGACCAGAAAACATTTGTTCCTTCCTGTTGCCCTTCACACTAAGAGCCTCAGATGGTCTTGCACTCTTGCAGTGGAAGAAGCAACTGAATAAAACAGGACACTATTGAAGTAACGTGCACCAACACAAACTCTTTGATCTGCTGACAGTAGCGGCGGTCTGAGTACAGCGGACTCATCTTCCTGTTCAGGAAACAGTTTGAGATAATCTGACCTTTTGCCACGGAGCGTGCTGGAAGCAGGCATCAGGGCTGTGGTCATGACAGGATGGACGTGGTCAGCAGCAACACTCGGGAGTTCAGATGATGCTCAGCTGGTCCTGAAAATCTGCCTCACGACGTCACACCAGCCTGAACACCAGTGAAGGGTAAAGGCGGGATGCCGTCGGAGAATCGTCAGACCAGGAAATGTTTTTTCGTCTTCTGTCGTCCGGTTTTTGTGAATGCGCCCGTCTGCTGTTCAGAGATGCTCGTATGCAACCTTTGGTTATGAGTTGAAAGCAGTCTGTCTCTGACCTCTGACCTCTGATGTCAGCAGGGCATTTTCTCCCAGAGAACTGCTGCCGACTGCGTGTGTTTGTTCTTTTTATTTTATTTGTTTGTCTGTAAACTCTGGAGATGTTTTCGTTTCTGACACACTGAGACGACCGACTGTGCAGTCGCATCGCGTACTTACTGATGCTTAGTTTGAACCTCTGCAGGTCGTCTTGAATGCGCTGAGTTGCTGCCATGTGATTGGCTGGTTAGATGTTTAGGTTAGCAGGCAGTTGAACAAAGGGGCCAATGAGTGTACAGTATGAATGACTCGTCTTACATGAATGAATTATTAAGAAGATGAATTAGATACACAGAATTATTAATGACACTATCAGAATGAACATAATGTTTTATTCATTTAGTTGGTTTTATTTATTGTAGCAATCACACTAAACATCGTTACTGGCATCTGTGTTTTAAAAGATCTTTTGATTATTAACATAAATGACAACGTTCAGGATAACGCTGCTTTCACTGTGAACACTGTACAAAGACACTACATGCGTTTAATTGTAATACAACACCTGTAGGGGAAAAAAGAGCTTTAAACTGCAAAAGTGACAAGAAGTCTGAGCACTTTCACACATGCAGAGCACAATAATGCCCGGACTGGGCAGCCGCAGGTGCCACCAGCAATCAGTCTGGGCAAGCAAGGCAGGCAGTGCTGGTCCAGTGAAGTCCAAAAGTAGACCTCGCTCTCCTTAACGTTCAAACGACATTCAGCCCTCCAGCGTTGTTTGTATCCAGTCTGTTGATGGTTACATAAGTGGTCACAGCGGGCTGCTGTCTCTGGAAGCACGAATAACTCTGGAAGCTGTGGTTCCTGTCATTTTGATGTGTCCGTGTCAAGCTGAGACCAGAAGCATTTTCTGGTTGTTAAATCTGTTTGATGAGAGACTGATGGGAGACCAGCATCACTGACAAGCTGCTGCTGCTTTCACTGATCTGAGATCATTTACCTGTGCACTGTGTGGACACACAGCTAGCATTAGCAAGGATTAAGCATTTTAACGGGGAAGACCTTCCTGACCGACCACCTCGGCTTTTTCCTTGATGGGGGGCGGGTTCTGCTGAACAGAATTTAAATGTTTAGTCTAAAGTTTGATAACATGACCCTTTCAAGTACTACACAAGTCACACAAGTGTACTAACAGAAGTATCTGAACCGAGACACATCCAGTGTTTACTTCATTTTCTTCAGGTCCGATTTTAAATACAATCGAGCTGCTCGGTGATTCACCACAAAGTTATTCTGCTAGAGCGTCGGCAGGCGTAGTGACGTAAGAGTTTCAGCTCACGCTCTCTGATTTCTGTCTAAAGCTGCAAACACTCGGCAGGACATAAAAGTTTCTCTGCAGATCGCTGAGGTTTCTCTGAAGCTGGTGAAATGGAACCATTTCTCAAACTGGGATCCAGGAAGGATGATTTTACTCGTCATAAACACCGACCAGTCTGAACCTTCACAACACGGGCGGAGTTGGTTTATACCAGTGAAACCAGCATTTTATATTATTTGACTGATTTCAAACTGCAGACAAAACTTTTATCATTTTTTTAAATGTTACTCAGCAGCCTGGGATGACTTTGATCTCACTGATCCAAACACATGTGCAGGTTTTACTACAGGACGCAGTGCAAACACGAGTGTAACGGCCTACAGTCATCCTGCTGTTGGACACAAACCTGTCAGCAAAGCTGCTGTGAGCAGATTCCTCGTTCTCTACATCTAACTGCAAAGATTGAACTGAAGGAAAAATTGCCTTCATCATTTACACAAATATGAAGAATAAACTCATCAAATGTAATTTTAAGAATCTTTTCATCTGTATCATTAACATCTTATGTGTGAGGCAGAAATGTGTGCACTGAACTGTAACCTGAGTTAGTATCAAAGGTCTTACGGCCGATTTGAACGTTTTACGCTTTGTTACATGTGAACGTCCTGGATCGTTTGGCTCGTAGGATTCACTCTGCTTGTTCCCAGCAGTTACTCTGCAGCGTTTGCTGTTTGCATCGTGGAAAAATCCTGCGTCTGCATCACAGGGCCAGTCATTAGACACAAAGGACTGATTAACATGAAACATTTCTCTGTCTCACTGAAAACAAGGGAAAACCCACCGAATAACTGAGAAATCATAAAAAGTTCCAGCTAATGTGACAGATGTGCTACAGATGTGCTACGTGTCTCCAGAAACCACAGCTCACTGCTGCTTTTCTGCAGACCTCTAACATCAAATAGTAATTCTAGAAAAATCCATCAAACCCGCCGGCGCTACTTTCTACTCGACCTTTCTGTGTGGTACACGGACATCTGAACTGAGATGTGTTTGTCTTACTCTGTAGGTGTACGCCATTCTGGTCAGCCATCCTCCACAGTCCAACGACCACCTGACTCCAACGCCCGTCTCCTACACCGCCGGTTTCTACCGAATCCCCGTGGTCGGCCTGACGACACGCATGTCCATCTACTCTGATAAGGTTAGCTCGGTCGGTCTGTTACAGCAGAGCGCTGACGGTCTGAGCTGCAACGCTCACATGAGGATCTGATCCTGGTTCTTTACACAGCTGTTTGCATCCATCACTGTTTTATTCGTCAGAGCCTTTCATCTTGGTTCTGAATTTTCTCCACTGGAGTGAAAATCAGGAAAGTTCACTTTTATGCAGATGACATCCAGGTGTCCCAATCAGAAAACACACAGAACGAGTGAAAAATCACAAAAGGTGTCACGTCTGCAGAGGTGAACGGCGTGGAATCAGGTGAATGTGGACCCAGAATACAGACAAGGATGGAGGTGGATGATAACAAAAAGCGAGCCTTTATTTGGCTGAATAAGAGTTCAAACAAAAGCAAAGGAAGACAGGATAAAGACATGCTGTGGGAGAGAGACAGAGGTTAATAACAGATATGATTCAGTGCAGAGAGGTCTGTTAATACATAGTGAGTGAGGTAGAAACACCCAGTGCATCATGGGAATCCCCAGCAGCCTACATCTATTGCAGCATAACTAAGGGAGGATTCAGGGTCACCTGGTCCAGCCCTAACTATATGCTTTAGCAAAAAGGAAAGTTTGAAGCCTAATCTTGAAAGTAGAGATAGTGTCTGTCTCCTGAATCCAAACTGGAAGCTGGTTCCACAGAAGAGGGGCCTGAAAACTGAAGGCTCTGCCTCCCATTCTACTTTTAAATACTCTAGGAACAACAAGTAGGCCTGCAGAGCGAGAGCGAAGTGCTCTAATAGGGTGATATGGTACTACAAGGTCATTAAGATAAGATGGGGCCTGATTATTTAAAACCTTGTATGTGTCATAGCTGTGTGCAGGAAGGAAGGACCCAAAATGCAGGACTCACTGAGGCAAAGGTGAACTCAAAGGTCTTAATGCTCAATTCCAATTTCTTGATGAAATCCGATTGTTTTGTCTGCTTGTTCACACTACAAATAAAATGCGACAGCAAACGCACGTATTTTACATATTTGTTTAATATGTGCGTTGAAGGACATGTCCTGGTAAAAAATGACTCCAAGGTTCCTCACAGTGTTACTGGAGGCCAAGGTAATGCCATCCAGAGTAAGAATCTGCTTAGATACCATATTTCTAGGCTTTTCAGCGCCGAGTACAATAACCTCAGTTTGATCTGAATTAAGAAGCAGAAAGTTAGCGGCCATCCAGGTCTTTATGTCTTTAAGACCTTCCTGCAGTTTAACTAATTGGTGTGTGTTATCTGGCTTCATGGACAGATAGAGCTGGGTGTCATCTGCATAGCAGTGTAAATGTATGCTATGTCTTCTAATGATGCTGCCTAAGGGAAGCATGTATAATGTAAAGAGAATTGGTCCTAGCACTGAACCCTGTGGAACTCCATAATTAACCTCAGTGTGTGAAGAGGACTCTCCATTTACATGCACAAACTGGAGTCTATTAGATAGATATGATACAAACCACTGCAGTGCAGTACCTGTAATACCTACAGCATGTTCTAATCGCTCTAATAGGATATTATGGTCGACAGTATCGAACGCTGCACTGAGGTCTAGCAGGACAAGCACAGAGATGAGTCCACTGTCAGAGGCCATAAGAAGATCATTTGTAACCTTCACTAAAGCTGTTTCTGTGCTGTGATGAGCTCTGAAACCTGACTGAAACTCTTCAAATAAACCTCTGCAGATGATCTGTTAGCTGTTTGACAACTACTCTTTCAAGGATGTTTGATATAAAGGAAGGTTGGAGATTGGCCTATAATTAGCTAAGACTGCTGGGTCTAGAGATGCTTGTAGAGTAAAGGTTTAACTACAGCCAGCTTGAAGGCCTGTGGTACATAGCCGATCATTAGAGATAGGTTGATCATATTTAAGATCGAAGCATTAATTAATGGCAGGACTTCCTACCATAGGATATCCCAGTGCTCCCAGTGAACAGCGCTCTGGTTCCTCACCAGGTTTTATACACATGAAATATTCACACATTTTTCAGGTGGAGGCAGCTGCAGTAAGCCAGACTACATCTGTTTTGTTCTTTGTGTCCTTTCACTCAGCAGTACAGTGTTTGATAAACGTGTTAAGGAAGTATTGGCTAATCTTTTTATAGCAGCTGTTATGTTTCTGCAGACGATCATATTATCGCTTTTCTGGCTTTTGGTTCTGTAGAGCTTCTTCCTGATCTCTGGTTCGTTATGATGTCAACTCATCATACATGTGAAGGATGGATGTTTCTGGATAAAATCAAAGTAGAGTAAGAACCTGTTGGGTTAACCTCCTCCACCTCCTCTCGTGCAGAGCATCCACCTGTCGTTCCTGAGGACGGTGCCTCCATACTCCCACCAGGCACAGGTGTGGTTCGACCTGATGAGGGAGTTCAGGTGGAATCACATCATCCTGATCGTGAGCGACGACCACGAGGGCCGAGCCGCCCAGAAGAGACTGGAGACCCTGCTGGAGGAGCGTGAGACCAAGGTCAGCAAGGACACGCCCACATATGAGCTCATAGACACGGACATGCAGTCTCAATGTGCTGCACATCACGTGTGTGTGTGTGTGTGTGTGGGCGCACGTTATTCAGATGCAGGTTTGTGTAGTTTAGCTGCATGATAAATAATGAGCTGCTGTGTGAGAGGCCTTCATCCCTCCATCATCGCTCTGTAATTTCTCCAGGATTGCTACTTCATCGCTCCCTCATCCTTCCTTCATCCTTCCTTCGTCCCTCCTTCATCTCTCCTTCATCCTTCCTTCATCTGTCCTTCATTGTCCTTCATTAGCTTTAATATTCTTTCTGCCAGATGCTTCACAGCAGCTTCTCTTTCATCCTTTTTCTTTATTTTCTATTGTGTTCTTTTTCTTTTCTTATCTCCACCAAGAGGTTTTACAGGTTTTCTGTTTACATGGATCATAAAGAACCAGATGAGGCAGAATGATCGATCTCTGCTTTTATTTTCAGTAGCTGACCTGTGTGTAGCTGAAGCTGCTCACTGCCCCGGGTTTTTATGTTCTCAATAAACACCTGATGCCACACGTGATCCAAACCAGGATAAGAATCACAAACATGATCAAACATGACCTCCATGTGTGAAATGCAGATCCAGGAGGTTTTACTGACTAGACTGGACTGTGCTGGACTGGACTGGACTGTGCTGGACTGGACTGTGCTGGACTGGACTGGACTTTGCTGGACTGGACTGTGCTGGACTGGGCTGCAATAATAGCAATAATATAGATATGTGAGTATATTACAGAAATGGGTCTATTATGGTATGTTATAATGTACACGGTATGAAGTATGTTGTGAATATTCTATAACTATAAGTATGTACAGGCTGTAGTGAGTACAAGCTATGTACAGGATATAAATATGAAAAACTATACAGAATATGAAATAAATAACTTTACAGGAATCTGAGTGTTACGTCCCCACATAAAAGTCTAGGCGATGAGGGTGGGGGACAGTAACAGTTAGATCCAGGTGGAATGAAAAGAACGCCAGGCAGAGGTATTTAATATAAAATAGATCTTTATTGTAGGCAAACACCTCAATAATCATATAAATGGCAACAACAAAAGGAGACAGCACCGCTGCTTTAATGAGAAATCAGGGAGATCAACCCAAAGTGGTAATGACCACTTCAACAAAGAAAGCAACAATAAGAGAGACTGAGGAGGAGCTTCTTCCCGCAGGCGATACGGTCTCTCAATCACACCACCACACAGTACTGACCCACACATACAGTTCTTACACACACACTGGACTTTCTGGACTTTGTTTTTGCACAACACTGGTCACTATATTCTTCATTTCCGGTTAATACTTGTACAGCTGCTGTTATTGTGTATATATTTATTTATATTTCTTCATACATTCTTATATAGTTCTATATTGTGTATTTTGTTGTACAGTTATTTTATTTTCAACTTTAATTTATATATTTTATCTTATTCTTCCCAGTTAAATTTACCCTTCATTCTAATTTGTGTTGTACAGTTATTTCATTTTTAACCTTAATTTATATTTTATTCCTTCCTAGTTAAATTTACCCTTTTTAATTTTTCATATTTATTTCCTTTCTTATTCATAGCCTTTTCCTTTTTTGTTCTCTTTAGGTCACGAGCAGTTGTCCAAGCATTTCACTACATATCGTACTGTGTATGACTGTGTACGTGACAAATAAAATTTGAATTTGAATTTGAATTTGAATTTAAGGCTTCAACAGAAAGAGACAGCAACGCTGCTAGCAAACAATATCCAGGCAGGCCACACAAACTAATGAAGGCCGCCGTCACTCATGGGCAATCACTGCTCAGTTAAGCACTACTCACAAAGAGCCACACGCAGCAGGCTGTTCCACACCTAAGCCAGTAGCACACTCTGACCAGCACAGAGGAAATCCACCAGAAACCTCTCCCTCCTCTTCCACACTGCTCTTCTCCAGCTTATATCACCCCTAAGGGTAATTGGTTGTAACGAGAGCAGATGAGCAGCAGGTGTGACCTAAGGAGAAGGCAGGGGCAGAGAGAGACAAGGGGAGGGGCCAGAACGAAGGAGGAGGAGAGGGAGAAGACAACACCACGCCCACACATTCCCACAGCCTCCCAGGATGTAACACTGAGATATACAGCTATACAGAAATGGGAACTATGCAAGTTGTAAACAGTTGTAGGGTTAAAGATTATCAAATGTACAGAATGATTATTTACACAGAGCTATACAGTAGTGCAGTTAAGATAAGTGAGGGTGTAGATAGTTTCTACAGAGGCTATATAAAGTGCTAGTGGTTGTGAGTGGTGGTTCAGTCCATGTTATTATTGTGTGTTTGAGGGTACAGTTGTCCATTGTGGGTGTGTGTATGTTCAGTCCATGAGTTTAACGTGGGTCAGATGTCAGGAGGCAGAGTTCAGGAGTCTGACAGCTGTGGGGAAGAAGCTGTTCTGGTACCTGGTGGTCTTAGTCCGGAGGCTCCTGTGGCGCCTCCCAGAGGGCAGGAGGGTGAAGAGTCCATGTGATGGGTGACTGGGGTCTCTGATGATTTTCCCAGCCCTTTTCAGACACCGCTTCCTGTAGATGTCTTTTATGGCAGGAAGTGGTGCTCCGGCGATGCGCTGGGCAATTTTCACGACCCTCTGCAACGCCTTCCGGTCCGAGGCAGAGCAGTTCCCGTACCAGACTGTTATACAGTTGGTCAGGATGCTCTCGATGGTGCAGCGATAGAAGTTCACCAGGATGTCTGAGGACAGGTGGTTCTTCCTCAGAGTCCTCAAGAAGAAGAGGCGCTGGTGAGCCTTCTTGACCAGCTTGGAGCAGTTGGTCGTCCAGGTGAGATCCTCGGAGATGTGGACTCCCAGGAACTTGAAGCTGCTCACACGCTCCACAGCCGTCCCCTTAATGTGGATGGGTGGATGCGGGTCAGCATTCCTCCTGTAGTCCACGATGAGCTCCTTGGTCTTCTCGGTGTTGAGCAGCAGGTTGTTTGTGTCGCACCACTCAGCCAGACGATCCACCTCCTCCCTGTAGGCGGCCTCATCGTTGTCACTGATGAGGCCAATCACCGTGGTGTCATCTGCAAACTTAATGATGGTGTTGGAACCATCAGCAGGTCTGCAGTCGTGGGTGAAGAGGGAGTAGAGGAAAGGGCTCATCACACAGCCTTGTGGTACACCGGTGTTCATTGTGATGGTAGATGAGCAGCGGTTATCCAGCCGGACATGTTGGGGGCGGTTGGTCAGGAAGTCCAGTAACCATTTGCAGATGAGGGAACTGATGCCCAGGTCTGTCAGTTTCCTGATGAGTTGTGAGGGGTGGATTGTATTGAATGCTGAACTGAAGTCTATAAACAGCATTCTGGCGTAGGTGTTGTTGTCGTCCAGGTGTGAGAGGACAGAGTGCAGCGTGATGGAGACTGCATCCTCTGTGCTCCTGTTCCGGCGGTATGCGAATTGGTGGGGGTCCAGGGTGGGGGGGAGACAGGATTTGAAGTGTGCTAGGACCAGCTGCTCTAAGCACTTAGTGATGATGGGGGTGAGGGCTACTGGGCGGTAGTCATTGAGGCTAGATGGGTTGGAGTTTTTGGGTATCGGGACGATGGAGGTGGATTTGAAGCAGGCCGGTACCACAGCGTGGGCCAAGGACAGGTTGAATATGTCTGTGAGCACTCCTGCAAGCTCCCCAGAGCATGCTCTGAGAACACGCCCGGGGATGCCATCAGGGCCTGCAGCCTTGTGGACATTGATCCTGCTCAGCACCGCTCCTACATCGGTGGGGGAGAGAGTCAGAGGTTGGTGGTCTGGCGTCATGTCTGCTTTGGTTGTGGTTGTGGGGTTCCCTCGCTCAAAACGAGCATAAAAGTTGTTGAGCTCGTTGAGGAAGGAGACATCAGAGGATGCGGGGGAGGGTTTGGTGGTCCTGTAGTCTGTGATGGTCTGGAGTCCTTGCCACATGCGTCGGGGGTTGGAGTTGGAGAAGTGTTCTTCTACCTTCTTTTTGTAATGGTGTTTGGCTTTTTTGATGCCCTTCTTTAGATTAGCCCTGGCTGTGCTGCAGGCGTGTGCATCTCCTGACCTAAAGGCGGTGTTGCGGGCCTTCAGGAGGAGACGAACATCCCGGTTCATCCAAGGCTTCTGGTTGGGGTACATGGTGATCCGTTTCTGTGGTTTTGGAGATGTAATCCAGTACAGATGAGGCGTACTGGTCCAGGTCTGTGTGGGTGAACGTATTCCAGTCTGTGTTTTTAAATCTGTCCTGGAGCACTGCGTCTGTCCCCTCTGGCCACACTTTAATTGTCCTCACAGCAGGTTTCACACGTTTGCTGGACTGGACTGGACTGTGCTGAACTGGACTGTGCTGGACTGGACTGTACTGGACTGTGCTGGACTGGACTGGACTGGACTGTGCTGGACTGTGCTAGACCTGTTGGTCTGGACTGAACTCTAGACTGGTCATAATTTTAGACCTGCTGATCTTGACTCTTGGTCTCGACTTGCTGACCACAGTTCTGGACCTGCCCGTCTCGACCTTCGATTTTCTGTCTTGACCCCGGATGTGCTGGTCCTGACTCTGAACTTATTGCTCTTGAGTCAGGACTTGTTGGTCTTGACTGTGGACCCAGCAATCATGATTCTGGACCTGCTAGTCTGGATTTAGGACTGAATGGTCTTGACTCTGGACCTCCTGGCCATAATTCAAGCCCTGCTGGTCTTGACTGAGGACCAGCAGGTCTGATGTGCTGCAGCTCCTGAATGTCTCATGGTTTTCCATCACTGTGTATTGTTAGAAGATGAATGTTTTATTGTTGGAATACTTTTCTGTCTTGGTGGAGGTTTTTGGTGCTTTTTGTTTTACTTTCTACTTTTTCGTTTCTTCTATTTTTCAATCTTGAGTTGACTTTGAGTTCATTTTTTCCTCTCCTCCTCTTCCTGTCGCTCTCTCTCTTCCTGTCTGTCCGTTCACATCATCCTTTCAGTTGCTCCTCCGTCTGGTTTCTCATCGCCTCGGCTCTGACGGAGTCGGAGTCATGCAAACACATCTCAGCTGCTTCTGTGGCAGCTGTCGACCTGACTGACTGTCAAAGCGACTCTCTCTGTGCGACTGACATGCAGCAGAGCTTCGACACGAGGGAAACCGCAAGAGTTCAGGCCAACCAGCACGTAAACTGGTTTCCCTGTTTGATGAGCTTCTGCTGTAAACATCACGACACCACAGTTAAAGGATTCAGTAAACACGCATCGCCAAATTTAAAATACATGTGCAGGATTTAATAAGTACAGAAACTTCAATTCAAGTCAATTTTATTTACACAGCAGTCGCCTCAAGGCGCTTTATGTTGTAAGGCAGACCCTACGATAATAAAACGATGCTTGTAACCTCCTTAGCTTCCCTGTGGTGTGGACACCAGCGCTGAGAGGTGGTCCAGCTGCTCGTTCATGAGAAGGCCTCAGAATTAGGAGCATGGAGGTCAACGCGGGGTCACGGGAACATGGAGTCAGCTGCCACAGAGGAGCATAAGAAACTGTTCTCCACCCAGTTAACGACGGCTAACCAGTTTGTTCAAGTCAGAGGAAAGAATCGGCAAAACGGACATCAGTAGGTTTTTTATTGTGAGGCTTCAACCTTAATCCAGCTCAGAAGTTATTAAGCTGTTTCAACATTTTTATATGCTTATGATGTAAAACGCCTGATTAGTGATGTCGAGCGAGGTCGACGCTGTTTTTAATGAGTCCTCAGGTGAGTGAGAGCGCGAGTCTGCGTTTTGTTCACTGACAAAACCACTTTGTCTAATACAGTGGGGCAAAAAAGTATTTAGTCAGCCACCGATTGTGCAAGTTCCCCCACTTAAAATGATGACAGAGGTCAGTAATTTGCACCAGAGGTGCACTTCAACTGTGAGAGACAGAATGTGAAAAAAAAATCCATGAATCCACATGGTAGGATTTGTAAAGAATTTATTCGTAAATCAGGGTGGAAAATAAGTATTTGGTCACCTCAAACAAGGAAAATCTCTGGCTCTCACAGACCTGTAACGTCTTCTGTAAGAAGCTTTTCTGTCCCCCACTCGTTACCTGTATGAATGGCACCTGTTTGAACTCATCATCTGTATAAAAGACACCTGTCCACAGCCTCAAACAGTCAGACTCCAAACTCCGCCATGGCCAAGACCAAAGAGCTTTCGAAGGACACCAGGAAAAGTATTGTAGACCTGCACCAGACTGGGAAGAGTGAATCTACAATAGGCAAGCAGCTTGGTGTGAAAAAATCAACTGTGGGAGCAATCATCAGAAAATGGAAGACATACAAGACCACTGATAATCTCCCTCGATCTGGGGCTCCACGCAAGATCTCATCCCGTGGGGTCAAAATGATCATGAGAACGGTGAGCAAAGATCCCAGAACCACACGGGGGGACCTGGTGAATGACCTGCAGAGAGTTGGGACCAAAGTAACAAAGGTCACCATCAGTAACACACTACAACGGCAGGGAATCAAATCCCGCAGTGCCAGACGTGTTCCGCTGCTGAAGCCAGTGCATGTCCAGGCCCGTCTGAAGTTTGCCAGAGAGCACATGGATGATACAGCAGAGGATTGGGAGAATGTCATGTGGTCAGATGAAACCAAAGTAGAACTTTTTGGTATAAACTCAACTCGTCGTGTTTGGAGGAAGAAGAATACTGAGTTGCATCCCAAGAACACCATACCTACTGTGAAGCATGGGGGTGGAAACATCATGCTATGGGGCTGTTTTTCTGCCAAGGGGACAGGACGACTGATCCGTGTTAAGGACAGAATGAATGGGGCCATGTATCGTGAGATTTTGAGCCAAAACCTCCTTCCATCAGTGAGAACTTTGAAGATGAAACGAGGCTGGGTCTTCCAACATGACAATGATCCAAAACACACCGCCCGGGCAACAAAGGAGTGGCTCCGTAAGAAGCATTTGAAAGTCCTGGAGTGGCCTAGCCAGTCTCCAGACCTCAACCCCATAGAAAATCTGTGGCGGGAGTTGAAAGTCCGTGTTGCTCGGCGACAGCCCCAAAACATCACTGCTCTCGAGAAGATCTGCATGGAGGAATGGGCCAAAATACCAGCTACTGTGTGTGCAAACCTGGTAAAGACCTATAGTAAACGTTTGACCTCTGTTATTGCCAACAAAGGTTATGTTACAAAGTATTGAGTTGTATTTTTGTTATTGACCAAATACTTATTTTCCACCCTGATTTACCAATAAATTCTTTACAAATCCTACCATGTGGATTCATGGATTTTTTTTTCACATTCTGTCTCTCACAGTTGAAGTGTACCTCTGGTGCAAATTACTGACCTCTGTCATCATTTTAGGTGGGGGAACTTGCACAATCGGTGGCTGACTAAATACTTTTTTGCCCCACTGTATTAGACAAAGTGGTTTTGCGGGCGGGTAGAGAGAGTCAGTAAACCATCCTTCTGCTGGTTGCGATGAATCGTCCCGCTGTGGTGCTGTGATGTTTACAGCAACTCGAAAGCAGCAAATGAAGATGGAGGCAGGAAGTAAGAAGCAGTAAAAGAAAAGGAGGATTTGTTTGTTAATGACAAAGCAGCAACGGCTCTGGGTCGGCATGTTTATATTTCTCAAAGCGTGAACACTTCATATTTTTCTACGGTTCAAAATAAGAAATGCAGAAAGAGACAGAAGAAATCCTCCAGAGTGCAGATGAGACTTTAGAAAAGTTTCAATGTGACTTTGTGTCTCTCAGTTTGAGTCAAACACCTTCATGAATATTGGAGGAGAGACTTTTTTAAGTGGGAGATGCATGAATATTACAGCACATTAGCTAAAGTCGGTGAACCGAGCGGCGGCGGCTGTCATGTGTTGTTCCTGCTTTAAATATCCGGCTTTAACAAAGCATGTAATACCCACCAGCACCAACAACCTGCTGTACGCCACACACATTTCAAAATAAAAGCCTGTAGCCAAGCACTTTAATTTGAAGTATATACATTCTTCCTACGTTGCACCAGATTACTTCTAATTAGGCGATTTGGTAAACATTAAGCTGCAGCCAAACTTACACATGTTTCCATGTGAGATACTGACAGACGACATAATACGATAAAAAAGAAAATAATCAACGAGCTCACATTAAACCCAGCACTGTTGTCGGAGGGAAGAGACGATGGATCGTATTTGGTTCAGGACGTCAAGTTTTCTCTTCTTATCATTGTTGATGAAAGTAGGTGAACATGAAGAATCCAAGAAAAAACTGTTTAAACAGCCTGTTTGACCTGATTGGTTAATGACACGCAGGCTTTCAATGGAAACCAGGAAGAATCGCTTCCCTAACCTACAGATCCCGGACATGTGACCAAGAGGGAGTGACACACACGCGCACACACACACCATCCAACAAATCAGTGCGTTGTCATTGATCATGTTGTGTCTGATAGTGTTTGATGGTGAAGCCAGTGAACAGCAGTGATCTCCGACACGTCCTCGGTCAGAGGGAACTCGAACTGACAGGTGGACACCAGCTGTGGCTCACAGCACGCTGACAGCCCACACTCACTATCCTGTTGTTAAAAGTGATGACGTGTGAACAAACTACTCTGCGTTTATTAAGGCTGTAGTGTTTTTAACATATCTTGTTCTATTTAATCTCAACAAGCCCCTAAAAACAGTCAGTGATCACTGTGTCGCTAGCAATCACGTAGCACATCATTATATAGCAGCTAGCCCAACTTCATTAACTCTACAAACGTCACTGATGTTTAGTTTCCTGTCTTCATTTATGTTGAAGTGACAGCAGAGCTGTACGTTTGAATTCTCTGAAATCTCTCAGAACATGCTATATCATGTTTCGGTGGAAGCTAGCGAGCTAACTTCCTGCTAACTTCTAACTGAATTGAATAAATCCTGTTTTCATGGATGCCTGTATGTTAAACTTAATTGTTACACCTGGTAAAGCAGCAACGCTGATCGTTTTATTAAAGATGAAGGAATTTAGACAGTTTTTAACTCAGTGATGCTGCAGTGTTCGTTTGACTTTGGGACCTGAAGCAGAGTTTGGACCTGGAAACAGCTGATGGCATCAGACTAAAAGACCGGATAGGCTTAAAGTGAAAATGTGATTCACACATATCTGTTTATAGCTGAGTGCTGATATTATTCAAATATGTTAGTTTGTGCAGAAATATTTATTACATTTCATTTCTTTATTAATTTCACACATGGTTCAACAGTGTTTCGTTTCCTACATACAGAACCTCCTTCCCATTAATATGACACAGCACCCGTGGGTGAAAAGGAGCAGCAAGAAGAATAAACTCTTGTTAGCGCCTGCCCCCTATCTGCAATCCAATTATTCTTACAAGAAGGCGCCAACAACCCCTAAAAAACCCTCTAACATGTATTTTTATGTAACAATGCAAAACTAAACAACAAATCAGTATAATCACAATATGCAGCATTAAATGGCAATGAAATGTTTTCCTTCCACATTTAGCCCAAATTACTTTCATGTTCTTCATATTGATTTATCCTGTTAAGTATGTAACACTTTTAAAACGGTGCATCTTGAGATTATCTTCAAGAGATTCTTAGACCTTTAACTGTCGGACACATTTGCCTTTGTGTGGTTTTAGCAAACTGATGCTTAAAGTCAAACTTCCTTCTACTGTCCCCACTTCCTGAACACAATACAAACAAACTTTGTAACTTAAGAGGTAATGTGTTATTTCTTGCCTTGCACATGAATAATAATGTCTGTAATTTCACTAAGTCTTCAAATTTCAACAATTTCGATTTTATAAACAGATTATTTGTTTGTTCTCTATATTTAACATTATGAACCATTCGTACCACTTTCTTCTGTAACAAGTATAGAGCATTTATTTTAGTCGCATATGAATTCCCCCACACCTCAGCACAATAACTGAGATAGGGGGAAATTAGTGCGAAATATAAAATACGCATTGCCTTATCTAGTATATCTCTGACATTACCCAGAAATATTTTTAACCATCTTTTTTCTAACATGTTCAATATGAGATTTCCATTTTAATTTATCGTCCAATACTACCCCCAAAAACACAAACAGTAGCAGAAACACGCTGGCCGTTATGGGGAGGAGTCTAAATGTCGTGTTTCTGATATCTTTTGGCTGCCTACAACATGTTTGTCCCAGAGCAGCCACCGTAGCTAGGATTATGCACTGGATTAGAAGGATTAGAAACAGAACTCAGCTGACTGCTACTGACGTCTAGTGGTGAGGTTTTCCACACTGTACTTTTAATCTTGGAAAAGATTTTCCGTACGTGGGATCTGATCCTCTGTCTTATCTTTGGAGCGCCTTTACTCTGTGACATTGAAACTTTCGTTGCTTTGTATTTTGGAGGTTGGGTTGTATTTTGCAGTTGTGGGTCTGAAGCTGTGATTCTCCGTGCAGCGGACTGGGCTCAGGTGTAAAACAGTAACAAACCTGGACGTGTCATTAGGTGTGTGCAGGTCGGTTGAAGCGCTCTCAGAGCGAGGCTGTGCTGTTCGGGGACTTTGCGCACGGATGTAAATTTAATGAGATTAACATTTGGAGCGGATCGAGTCGAGGACTAATGGGACGCGCCGCCGCCACAGCGGATTAACATCACAGGAAGTTTGCAGAGAGGGAAGTCTGAGTGTGGATAAAATGAGACCGAGCTGGGTTTGTGGTGAGGTTCAGGCTTAGCTCTTCATCCTGAGGAGCCGAAGCGACGAGTGCTTGATCACGGCTGAGCTGTGAAGTTCGACAGGCTTCTGAGTCAAAGCGTCTCTTTGTTCTCTAAAAATAAAGCGTCTGCGTTCACGCCTGCAGGCAGGCTTCAGGAGCGATTTTACACGTCAGACTAAATATAGCGAGCCGGTCACGGCTCCGCAACAGCCGTTATAATTAGCACCTGTTCTTTAATCACAGCTCAAAATCACAGCCTTCATGCATGAGCCTCCGCTGTCTATGTTCTACTGAAAGCACTAACGATGATGTCATTACTGATATCAGGGAGGAAGCGTCTACGGGTCATTCTAGGACTGCAGGACAGTTTAACGTACAGGAACAGATGCTTTATTACATCCCGATCTTTGTTCAGAAAAAACAACATGAAACATGATGAAACGGAGAAAGTCATCGCTTAATTAAAAGTACACAGCAGCGGGGTTCAGGAAATGAGAATTGGACTCATTTTCAAACCTCTGTATGTCTGAAACCATGCAGTGCAGGCATTCTGCTCCTCAGCAGGCTTCCAGAAACTGGCCAATCAGGAACAAATGTGCTTTTTAGGAGCAGGGGGTTTGAAGAGGTTAAGGGGAAACAGCTGATTAATACGTGTTTATACCTTTAGATAAAACCAGAAGGTTATAGTTTATCTCAGGGTGAGTGGTTTCCTCTTCATTCAGGGAGTTTTGGGCGATAATGGCCATCCTACGGTTGATATCCTGACATCACTGCTTAGAAAACAAATCACTCCATTTCATTTTGTTAAAACTTACACCTTCAGCACAGCAGTGCTTAGAAACCTCATCCAGATGTTACTGGTTAACACGTGCCGCTGTTGTCCACACACCAGGGGGCGCTGCACGCTGAGGTTATTATTAAAAAGAAGAAAAGTCCGAACTGGACGCAGGTCGACAGACCGCTGGGCAGACTGCGATGTGTTTGCGTCCGACTCCTGCAGAAGAAATCAATCATTTATTGGATGCTTTGCTACCCCCCCCCCCCCCCCCCCTCCCATTTTTCTGACTGTCTATAATCTTCTTCTGTGTCTGCATATTTTCTCTGTGCACATTACCCATCAGACTAAAAACAGGAACTATGAAAACCTCGACCAACAGAACTTTGACTTCAGGAGAACACCCAAGGTATAAACTTGCATGGTCAAATGATGCACGCCGCCCAACCAATCTCTGAGCTCGCCCAGTAGTAGCCAAACACCAGTCAGCCCCGCCCGCCCAGAATCCAACCCGGCTCCAGAGATAGACTCTTATCCTGGTGGCACGTCTTTTCTCCACCATCTCTTTTCTTTCTTTTGATTTTTCATGATTCCTGCACATCGGGAATGGGTTTACACTCGCAGGAGAGACGCCCTTCCTCTTCCTCCCCCCTCCTCATCCCCCTCCCCGAGTTTTTCCTTGTGAAGGGTTGCATGTGGCCAGGCTGACGCGTGGCTCTGTCTGCAGATTATCGAGGAACACCGCACACCAGGATCCTCTCACTCCTCTTTTCTTTTTCTTTTTGGAAATGAATCACTTCTCCTCCCCGCCTCCCCTCCTCTTCCTCCCCTCCTCCCCCCCCTCCACTTGAATCTTTTTTTTTTTTTTTTTTAGTTTGCAGTTGCATCAGTGCGCTCTAACATGCACGTTCCCGATTGGTTGGTTGGTTGGAGTCTTGAAAGCGCCTCAGCTTGCATGTGCCACCACACCACGCACAACTTTTTGCCCCTCCTTCTTTGTATTCCAGCTTCGACTTTGAGTTTTCTTTAGTTCAGCAGATCTTGAACACTTTTTGTCTCCATTTTTTGCTCCCGTCCCTCCTCCCCTCCTCCTCCTCCGGTGGTAGCGTGGGTGAGAGGAAGCATGGTCAAGGTTGGGGTTGTGGGTGGTTGGGGAGGGGTTGTGGATGTGGAGCTAACGATGGCTGTCCTGCGATGTGTTCTGTGGTGTTTTGTTCTGCCGTGTTTCTCACTGTCCCTCGGTGTTACCGTCCGTCCACTGTGTCCATCTGGTGGTCCTCCAGGCTGAGAAGGTGCTGCTGTTCAGCCAGGACACCAACATTACCGCCCTGCTGCTGGAGGCGAAAGACCTGGAGGCCCGAGTCATCATCCTCTCTGCCAGGTTTGTGTGGTTTCCATGATGGTTTCTGATTGGATGATGTTGTGGTTTCCACAGTTAGGCTGTATCAGGGTTAGGACACTGGTCACAGTTTAAGTTGTTCTTGCCATGACTTTGCAGGAACTTTGTGACTAAGCCATCAGCAAGTGTTGGACTGAATCTGTGTATCCCCAACAGGTAAAAGTAGCACCTGCAAATGTTGTGTAAAAAGATCCATGTAAACGCGAGTAGGACGTACAAGGTCTAAAGATTAGCCCTTAGTCTGATACAACGACAATCAGCCTCTATCGTCTGATGAAAGTCAGACTCTTCTGCACAAAACACCAGCAGCGATTCCAAAACTGAACAAGGCCAAAGTCTGAAGGCCACGGCCCAAGCTTCAGCTCATCGTGAGGTGCTAAGATAAGATAAGATAAGATAAGATAACTCTTTATTGTCATTGCACAGTCATACATAGTACAGTAGTACAATGAAATTGGAAAACTGTCCTACGTCGGCACTACATATAACACAACACGACACGATACGACACATCACAACGCAACACAAACAACACAACACAGTATATTAACTTAGTAATAAAAAAAGAAGAAGAAGTGTCAGGTCAGCTGTTAGCATTGATCAGGGCTGTTGTCCTGTTGTAAAAACTGTCCTTGAGTCTGGTTGTTCGGGACCTCAGCAGCCTGAACCTCCTGCCAGACGGCAGCAGCTTAAACACCCGGTGTCCTGGGTAGTTGTTGGTTATGGACCTGACGTTGGAGAGGAAAATACTCAGAGGCGGTAGCTTAAATGGCTGTTTCTTTAGCCGTGCTAGTGGGCCCGCCCTGCAGCCACGCTTTTGCCTCCTTTGTTTAATAATAATAATAATAATAATAATACATTTTATTTAAAAATAGCGCCTTTCAAAGCACCCAAGGACACTGTACAACAGATAAAAACACAAAAACTGGAAAACGTTTACGTTTCCTCTTTGTCTTGCCGCTGGGAAGAACCAACCACGGAGACCCTGGAGCTCTTATTATGTCCTCGGGAATGCTGTGAAAGTGGTGGTCAGTCGATGTACTGAGCTGCAGTGTTTCTGGTGCTGTGGTGCAGAAAAACTGACTGCACTGAGGTGAAATCAGCCAAACCTTCATCAGGTCTTTAAAGAGACGTTTGGAGCTCGAACAGAAGAAGTCAGACTGTGCGTCCACAGGCGTGTTTGATATGTTGCTTTCCAGAGTGTTGCCAGGTGATTGATGACTGGTTCTTTGACCTGTTTGTGTCAGCCACAGGTGAGTGCTTACCTGCTGTGTGTTTGTGTGTTTGCAGTGAAGACGAAGCTGCGCTCGTGTACAAAGCCGCCCGGCAGCTCAACATGACCGGCTCCGGTTACGTCTGGCTGGTTGGAGAGCGGGAGATGACCGGCAAAGCTCTGAGTGAAGCTCCAGACGGTACGTCCGTCTCTCACCTGCTCTTCCTCCTTTCTTCCTCTCTGTCTGTCTGCAGCTCTTCTTCCATCCAACTGACAGCAAAGCTCGAACAGAAGGAAAATTCACAAGAAAGCAGTCACCTGTCACCTGCAGAGAGGAAATAGATCAAACTGCTCTTTCTTTGTTCCTGTCATCATCAGTCGGACATATTTAACCAAATACCAAATGCTGCTTCAGTTCACGAAAAATCAGACCTCTGACAGTTAAACACGGTCCAACTTCTCAATAAAAGTTCACTACACCCACTACACCATCATATAGGATCAGGATCAGATCACATCATCAGTTAACAACTAGATCCTTCCATCCATTTTCTTCTGCTTGTCTGGGATCACGGGGCAAGGTGTTCTTGGGCCAGCCCAGAGATGGAGTCTCTCCAGTGGGCCTCCTCCCCGTGGGTAATGCCCATGTGAACGGAGGCATCCTTGTTAGATACCCGAACCACCTCAGCTGCCTCCTTTCAATGTGGAGGAACATTGGCTCTACTCTGAGCCCCCCTCGAACGATGGCACTCCTCACCCTGTCTGTAAGGGGGAGGCCTGCCATTCGAGCTCATTCGACAATCGACAGTTTTGCTTTTACAGCCAACTCATGAACAAGACCCGAGGTGCTTGGGGCAGTAACTCGCCTCTTACTCCACCCTTTTCCAGCTGAGGACAATGGCCTCAGACTTGGAGGCAATGATTCTCATTCCCACAGTTTGACACTCGGCTGTGAATCCACCACCTGATGACCCAACAGAACCACATCATCTGTAAAAAGCAGAGACGAGATTCTGAGACCTCCAAAGTAAAATCTTTCAGCCACTTGGTTACGCAATTCAATTTTAAATTCAAGTAAATTTTATTCATACAGCGATAGACCCTACAATAATACATACCGAGAAACAACACCTCGAAATTCGAAAGACCTCTAAAAACCAAACACCCCATACTCCTGAAGCGCTGTTCCCACAGGACACTCTAAGGGACGTGTCCTTCTCCAGGTCCAAGTGTCTAATCGATTGACGCTTCCATAATCAACATATCATCATCAACATCAGCAGCATCCCGGTCCTCTTCATCGTCCATAAAGGCTGTCCCGAGGTCCTGCAGTGGGGACGCTCACATCGTCGACGGCTGCTCTGATGTTGGGCAGCGGTTGCGAGGGTGTTGGGCTGCTGAAAGATGAAACCAAACAGAGAGGTTCTACGTAGCTTTAAGAGCTCGGCCGGGTTTGAGTTCAGAGACAGGAAACATCTCCTCAGAAAGCAGCCAGAACGACAGGCACTGCCTGAGACTCGGTTGGAGATGTTCGGAGACAGAAGAGGCTCGGGGAACTTTGACAGCGTTCCGTTAGAGGAGCGTTAGAGCGCTTTGAGGCTTGTGTCCTCTAACGTCACGTCCTCTAGTGTAAAAGTGTCGGTCCACAGAGCGGTGCAGGCAGGTCGGGAGTCAGCGAGCTCTCAGCGTCATCATTCGATCCGATGTTAAAACGGTTGGATGGAAGCACAGCTCTCTCTCTCTGTGTCTGGCACTGTTTCTAGTAGGTCTCAGATGAAGGAAGCTACTCTTCATCAGTCTGTTAGCTTCTCAGTGTCCTGGTGTGTTTTCTCTCTCTCTGGTTTCTTCGGAGTGCCGGTTGAATGTTTAAACATGGCGAGCGTGGAGGCGTGTTTAAAGGTTCTTAACCGCTCCCTCCTCTCCGGGCTCATTGTAACTGTGTGGCTTTAAATGTGTCTAACATCTTTTTGTTTGTTTCATTTCTATAGTGTGTGTCGTCCGCCCGCCCGCCCGTCTGCCCATTCTCACAGTAACAATAACATGCTGCTAAACAGGGGTGGGAGGGGCGGGCTTAATGATTCAGGTGTGGGGGGGGGGGGGGGGGTAATAAACTGCTAATGTTGCTGCGGTAACCGTGACGTGTGTCCAATCAAACACTGGTAAGATGCCGCCCTTGCTTCCTGTTACCTGCTTGATGCTTTGCCCTTTGCAAGTGGCCAATAGAGGCCACGCCCATGGCAACGTGGAGCCAGGGGCGGGGTTTATTCAGCTAATTACTCAGTCAGCCAGTTCACACGTTTATCTTCGTACTTCAAAAGTATGCGGACGCCCTTTTAACGCACAGAATGGATGTAAAAGAGCAGGAACTCATCGGGAAGAGGTCAGGCGATTGCAGGTTTTATTGCACACAATAGAAAAGATGAAGCTATTCACTGTCATAGCACAGAGGTCAACAGGTCAACTTGACATGAATTTAACATTTCAATGATTATATTAATGAAAATCTGATAAATGAATAAATCAGAGTTGCTGAATGTTGGAAAGAAAAAGCCGAGGATACGTTCTCCTGTCTCTGCTGCTCGTTTCGTTCATTTATTTGAATTAGCATTTGTCATTATTAGTCGGCTAAGTTAAAGTAAATAAAATGAAGCTGTTAGATCCATTGTGTGGTATTATCAGTATAATCAGGGAATGAAAATCTGACAGCTCGAACTAGACGATGAAGTGAAAGGAACAAGCAGATGAAGGCCAGCAGACAGGTGCTCGTGTTCTAATATTGCTCTGAGTTCACCTAATGAACATTAAATAAGTGCACATGTTGGAGTTTTGTCCCTGACATGATGCTGTAGTTAACGTGGCGTCCTGGTCCTGGTCGTGGCGTTCCCCTCTGGCTGCTGGGTAATCGGCTCCCCGCTCTGTTGCCATGGCTTTTTGTTTCTACAGACATCCTCACCGGCCGGCCCCTGCACTCTTAAGAGACGATGCGTGGCTTTTCTGGACATCGCGTCCTCCGAGTCGCTGATGTGTCAGAAAAACGATCCATCCTTGCCTTGAAAGTGCAGCGAAACCGCACTCTGAAACGATCCACAGTGGGTTTGTCTCTGCTGCACGAGGGTGGGGGTTTCTTTTCTGGGTGGACCGTTTCAGCTCAGCAGAGATGCTAGATCGTTTCTGCTTTCCACCAGAAACAGTCAGAGGTCATATCTCTGAAACAAACAGCTTGAAGCTTTTTAGCCTTAATGAGAAAACTAAATGTTGCAGCAGCCTGACTTCCTCTTAGTAGAAAATCTCAGATCTGCAATATTTTCCTTTCACGTTATTACTTGAGGAGGAGATTTTCCTGAAACAATATCGTATAATTTGTGTGACAGAAGCATGAGTGGAAATGCTCGAGCTGTAAAACAGTGTTAGTGGTTTTAGCCCCAAACAGCAGCCGTGTCCATGTTAGCGTACAGGCTCAGTCACGGATCAAACTTGGCCGCTGCAGCGAGCCTGGGCTAGATAAAACACAAATCAGCTGCATGTAACAGCGAGGTAGATTATAACCTTCATCCTAAACTCTTCTGTGGGTGGGGCCTACACAGGATTGGGCAGAATAATGTGATCAGCTGTAACTCAAATCTCAGCGCATCCGTAATACCAGCGAGAGCATCTGCAGGCCTGCTTTATATCAGATGGTACAGGTGTTTGCATTATTGTGTCCACCCTCCTGAAACGATCCCCTGAAAAGAAACGTGTGGAGCAGCACTGCGACGTTCTGGATTTTGTTGGTGTTTTTCTTCACGGGCTCCTGTTGCACTATGAGGGAAATGTTTGTGCAGCTGCATCGGTCTGCAGGCAGCGGCGGCACAGGCACACTTCCCCTTTAGCTTTGTTTATGGAAGAGAGGCGGACGTGTCGGGCTTCCTAATTGTGTTGCTGCCGTCAGTGCTCGTTATCATTAGAAACAGCTTCATCGGCTCAGCTCCAGCTCTGCTTTTATGTTGCACTAGAGCAGCCGCTGGCCCTCAGGTCATCATCTATCTGCAATAAGTTGTCTGTTTAAGGCTCGTGTGCTAAAAAACGTTCTCTTTTTTTGATTGGCCAGCTTCAGGAAGTCTACCAAGGTCCCTCAAGTATGCATCGTACTTAGAGGACGTGTTTATAATAAGTGAGAATATATACAGACCTGAAGCAGAGTAGTCTCAGGAATAACACAGATTATGTTCTCACACATTTGGCTCATTATTTGAAACTTGTTTCACATGAAAAGTTGAAATTATGATGTATTAGCTTTCCTGCCAAATGTTTTGAAATTTCAGCTAATTGTTAGCATAGCATTTCAAAAAAATAACAGTTTGTTAATGTTAGCGTAATGTAAGTTCCCAACAATATTAGTTAGCAATTCCATTTTAGCCAAAGGTTTTTAGTAAGGCATTATAAAAAAAGTTTAGTAACTAACTTGATGGTTAGCTATAGTTCATTTGCGAGATGCTAACACTGTCCGTTAGCGTTTACTTATGGTTCATTTGTGAGATGCTAACACTGTTCGTTAGCTATTACCAGTAGATTTTGGGGGATGCTAGCACTGTTAGCCACCCGTTTTGGCCCAGCTTGGAGACAGATGCAGACACTTTACGCAGCATGACGAGTTTGCGCTGAAGGAAAACACCACACACTCTTCATGACGTCTCAGTGAGGCTTTTCTGCTGAGACAAACGCTGTGATTGTCAGAGTGAACTCCCAGCATGCAGTTTGGTCGTGATGAACACTGACCTGACGCCTGAAGCCCCGAGTGTGTGTTTGAATTACACTGATGCACTGTGTAATTACATCAGCTGAATGAAAGTGTGTGCGAGTGTTTAATTAACATGTGTGTGTGAATGAGGGCAGCTTTGAGTCTGCAGCCTGTTTAACTTCCTGCTGTGTGTGCGTGTGTGTGGGCACAGGCCTGCTGGGCCTCCAGCTGATTAACGGTAAGAACGAGTCGGCGCACATCGCGGACGCCGTGGCCGTGGTGGCGCAGTCTCTGCAGGAGCTGTTTGAGAAGGAGAACATCACTGAACCTCCACGGGGCTGCGTGGGAAACACCAACATCTGGAGGACCGGGCCACTCTTTAAACGGTTAGTACCACCCACGGCTGCAGGTCAAAGATTCTGTGGTTGGTCATTAGGAGGCATGGTGCACTACACTTAGGAGATGTGCTTGTTTTTCTCGTGGGTCTCTCGCTGCCGTTCCTCCACCTTGTTTGATGCAAATGCTACGTGACGCTGTGCGTGTCCCACTTTAGCCCGTTTAGGTTGGATTATCTCAGAGCGGACTGCTGAACACAAAAGTGAGAATAAGAGGGAGGCGCTGATCTGATCTGGATTCATCTTCAAGTCTGACATAACTGGGATAATAAGTGTCTCCTCCTCTCTGTGTGACCCAATCAGTCGCTCTGAATCAGGATTGTTTATGTTGCAGCTGATGTGACCTGGTGTCGCCTCAACTTAACATACAGAGGTGGGTCGAGTATCCAAAAATTGTACTCAAGTAAGAGTAGCATTACTTTAAAATATTATTACTCAAGTAAAAGTGAAAAGTAGTCGTCAAAAAAGTTACTCGAGTAAGAGTAAAAAAGTACTTGGTGAAAAGACTACTCAAGTAGCGAGTAACTGTTTGAAATGTCAGATTTATTTTATAAATAAATGCTATCAGAAAAACAAAAATAAATAAATATACAAATCTTAGTATTTTCAACAGGAATATATGTAAAAACATCAAAATAAGGCACAATGATTCTAATTTCCAGGTTTCAGTTTTTCACAACATAAAGCTTTTTTCACCAATACCTGCAGTAAATAATATAAATATATAAACAGTGCAAACAATTTCCACTGACTAGATATGCTGTGAACTTTATATTCATTGTTGCTCCAAATGGCACAGCAGCCTCAGAGACAACAGAACGAGGCAGCTTCAACATATGTTCATACAAGGCAGCTCAGTTTACCATAAGTTGTATGGGTGTGCATCTGTTTCTGCATATTCAGCAAAAATGTGCCCTTTCTTCACTCAGTGAGGTGATGGTTCAGCTTCAGCAGCAGTTTGCTCTCAAGGTTCTTTCTGTGAAGCTGTGACTGTTCAGCAGTGAACAGGAGTCCTGCGTGACTGAGAAGTCCTTCACAAGCTCCAGATGCAGGAAGAGCTGTATTGACTTTGATCGACAGCTTCTTGATGTGAGGAACACCATGCAACAGATCCACACCTCTGATCTCTGGTCATTATAGTGCTGTATACACTGCCAAGCTGCAGATGTTTGGCAAGAAGATTCAATCACACTGGAGATGTTTTTACTAACTCTAGTAGAAAAACAAAATCCTGTCATTCATGTCCCGCACAAACAGTTTGCAATGAATTCCAGATTAAGTTTAAAATAAGAATGCGTGTAAGGCTGAGCAGTGCTCGCCAACAGATCCTCCTGTTTGGCTGTTACTCTGGGGAAAGACGAGAAAGACGGTGATGGAAGCGTGACTGGAGCTGCGATGTAGCCTATATAATATTTATAATGTACGAACGTGATAATTCTGTATATTGTAATAACGTGATAGTATATTATTAGAACAATATACTTTTCTATTTTTCTTTTGCCTGGGTGGCAGCTTTTCAATGTGACCTCACAAAATTATCCCGACTACAACAACCATGAAAAGAGTTGGATGGACTTTGCTGCTCAATCACAGCTGTCTGGTCAATGTTTTTCATTAGTAATTTAGCAAAGTTGATGGTGTGTGTGTGTGTGTGTTTGTAAGACAGAGAGGGAGAGCGAGGGACAGATTTTGTATGATAAGCTTCATGTTATGGACGCACAGTTTGATCACTCAGGTCGCATCAGAGCATCAGGCCGTATAGTGTGAGACCTGCATCGTGACCTATGAACTTCTAACCTCTGCGATTTAATTGTACAGTTTGAGCAGGAGCTGAATAACGTGACTGAAAAAAATCGCAGTGTCTGCCCAGCTTAATGCAGACTGTTTAAATTAAACAAGCTGCTGTTTCACATAATAAACCCTGTCAACCGCAGTGTTGCTTCTGTTTTAACAGTTAAAGCAGTAGAGACGAGCTGTTTACATGTGCGTGAAACTCTAGCGCCAGGCTAGCTGTTAGCTTATAGCTCGCGCTAGCTAACCAGCGAGCAGTTAACAGGACAGCTGAAGCTGCACAAAACACACAAACTTGTCTCTCTACAATGTAGCGCCGAAAACATGACTCGCAGCTCGAGCTCGACACATAAGACTGACATCTAGCTAACCACAGCTAAAAGATATTTAGAGAAAACTTACCGTTTCCTCAGGTTACACAGCTGAGTTGTTTCACGCTGAAAAGTTGTTGTTTTGGCTCTCACTGAAGACACTGAAGACAGAGCTGTTCATTTGTGCTGCTTTTAAGCGAAACATTCTTTGTATGTGAGGAAAATGCTGTTTATCCTCTTCAGCTCTAGCGTAGACTCTGCCATGTTTTCATGTTTCTTCTTTCCGTGTGTCCGCTACGTTGAAACGCTTGGGCCGCTCTGCCCGCCACGGTTTCAAACTGGTCATGTGACTGCATGGCCACATCTGATTGGTAAAAAAGTTACCGGAAACTCCACTGGCGGCATGTTATCTAATGTGTTAAACCAGCGGTCCCAAATCCCCGGGCCTCGGATCGGTACCGGTCCGTGAGTCGTTTGGTACCGGGCCGTGAGAGTTGAGGCTCAGGTGTGAAATGTATAGTTTTCAAAGTTTTTATCGGTTTTCAGCGTTAGTTAGTTAACGATAAAAACGATAACACGGTTTTCCTGGGTCTTTTCACGTGTGTTATGTGATAGGTTTGTAGCTTGAACCTATTCGCTGGAACGTTGAAGACAATATAATCACACAGCAAGCAAGACACGAAGTAGGCAAAGTTCTTCATGTTTCTCGTGCACGGGAGAGAACCGGACAGACGCCGTTCCTTCGCTTGACCCCAGTTGCTCTCGTTCGTTCTCCCGTAACACTGTTGTTTTATTGAGGCTACATGAATATGCATAGGTTCATTAACATATGATGTCTACATACACACAAAGAGTACCGTGTGTGTGTGTGTGTGTGTGTGTGTGTTACTGCTGATCAAAGGGTCCTATAACATGAAAGCACAAAAGCAAACATCCTTGGTCAGGAAGAGGGTAGCCTCCCCCTCACCCTAGATGGTTCACCCTAGATAACACGGTGAGGAAGTCCAGCATTTAAAGCACTTAGACTAGAACAGACGTAGCTACGTTAATCCTACCATAAAACAATAAGACAAGGTACGACCTCTCTCGTGCTCCCAGAGTGCTCTCTAATGCACACAAAGTTTGCAGACTATCACTACACAATTGATTATACACCTCTAAGCATATATGGTTAAATATTTCTAAGCATAAATGACAATCAACAATACAAAACCTAACATTATGAATAAATTTTCTTTTTTCGGTACCAGTACTAGTTTTATTTAGTTGTATTTATCCACGACACCTTAAAGGCCGGTCCATGAAAATATTGTTGGGCATAAACCGGTCCGTGGCGCAAAAAAGGTTGGAGACCGCTGTGTTAAACTAATTATTTTTTAAAAAGTAACGAGTCGAATTTTGCAAATGTAGCAGAGTAAAAGTACCGTTTCTTCTTCATAAATGTACTCAAGTAAAAGTAAAAAGTATCGTGCAAAAAGGTACTTTAAAAGTACTTTTTTTCAAAAACTTACTCAAGTAAATGTAACGGAGTAAATGTAACTCGTTACTACCCACCTCTGCTTACATACCTGATTTGTTTACGCATCAACACGATGATGTCACCACCAAACGTGAAAATAAAGGTGCACTGATTGGCTCCGCAGGGTGCTGATGTCATCAAAGTACCCCGACGGCCTGACAGGACGTATCGAGTTTAACGACGACGGCGACCGGCGCTTCGCCACCTACAGCATCCTGAACTACCAGCAGAAACCAGGTCGCCTCGTCCAGGTTGGAGTCTTTAACGGAACACAGGTAGAGTACACCTGCTACACCTGCTGCACCAGCTGCTACACCTGTCTTTACAGCTGCTAACACATCTGCTGCACCTGTGTATACACCGTCAGTGTCACTGACGTCATACGTCACAGCAGCTCTCATTACCATCCAGTCAAACTTCCCCTTTGCTCTTGCTGCTCTCCTGTCACAATCACCCCTGACACTCGTCTCCACCTACTCCACCCTGCCTCCACTCTCTTCTTTACCTGTCTGTGAAGGGTTGACCACTACCTCTGCTCCCTATATGTCCACCTGTCCACCTGTCTCCCTCACCCTCACACCTCCACCCATCAAGCCTCTCACTGCAGATCACAGTGTCATCTGCAAACATCATAGTCCACAGAGACTCCTCCTGCCAAGCTCATCCATCAGCCTCTGTCCCCATACACCACCCTCACCGACGTCTCTCTGTCCCCATACACCACCCTCACCGACGTCTCTTTGTCCCCATACACCAACCTCACCGACGTCTCTCTGTCCCCATACACCACCCTCACCGACGTCTCTCTGTCCCCATACACCACCCTCACCGACGTCTCTCTGTCCCCATACACCACCCTCACCGACGTCTCTCTGTCCCCATACACCACCCTCACCGACGTCTCTCTGTCCCCATACACCACCCTCACCGACGTCTCTCGGTGAGGGTGGTGATACTCAAAATATCACACAAATAAACAGTGTTTAGTTCCAAATAAAGATCCAAGGAGGAGGAATAAGCCTGTGACAGTATAAATCTCGCATGAATCAGTGAGTGCTGCAGCTACAGTCGCTGCAGTAGTTCACTATTGATTAAATGAGATGAATGTTTAGTTCGGTGACAGGTAGGACGCCAGTCAGAGCCGAGCTGCTGAGAGAAACATGGTGTAGCGAGCGAGCATCCAGGCCTCCTGCCTCTTTAAATATGAATGCATAGATGCAGTATTGATGCTGTCATTTAGTCAGCCTGTCACAGTGAGACCTGCGTGCAACAACATCACAACCTGAGTGCTCACCGTGTGTTTCTGTGTGCCCTTCAGGTTGTGATGAACCCTCAGAGGAAAATCATTTGGCCTGGAGGAGAGACGGAGAAGCCAGTCGGATACCAGATGTCGACCAGACTGAAGGTAAAACCGCAGCTCGACGCGTCTGTTCGGTTCATCGTCTCAGAAATGTGATGCCGCTCCCTTTGCAACTTTTTATGTTGGACGTTTTTGAAGACATGAGCTCTGCAGATAATGATGAGTTGTGGTTTGTTGTTGTGTTCTTCATGAATCAGGTCAGATGTTAAGCCAAGCCACAGCATGAAAAATGCCTTTTTAATCTGTTACATTTCATTTTCTGTCCTGTGAATGTTTACATTTTCTATTGATGTAAAATGTGGAGTAGGCCAAGGCTCTGTATTTGGTCCTCTGTATTTCCATTGTATATATACATGTGGGCTGTATGACTAACAACCTACACGGATATTTCAGGGTTGTATTTAAGTTTGGAGTTTGAAAAGGTTATCTAAAGACCTGGGCACACATTGAGGTGTGCCTCAGTTAACATATCACTTCCTATGCCAATAAAACTTCAAACAACCTGTCAGTCAGATTTCAAACTGCACCACTGTTATGGAGCATGATCACAGCTACGTCGTCAAACATTTATTTCTTGTAGGCGCTTAGAAAATGAGGGTATTCCTGTTCCATCAGAAAAAATATTTGGTTTCTAAATAACATATTTAGAAAACAAATATTATTGATAGAAATTTAAAATAAATCACTCCTCTTATAGAAACGTATTACAAATAAAGTCTGGGTTTAACCAAAGATTTCAAAAGAAACTATGGCAAGTTTTCAGGAAACACTAGAATTAAACACAGAATAGTATCAGAGGAAGCACAAGTTGCAGGGCACAGTTAAACCTTTTATAGATGTGTTTTTGCAACATGACTAAGACCTGTCGAATGTCTACATTCAAATATGTAAAACTGAATGAGCTTTGTGGACCTTTAAGCCGTCACAACTGAGGTTTGTACAAACGATGAACTACGGCTTGGATGGGTGGGCTGTAATAACATTTATGCCACGATGACGAGCGTCAGCGTCTCCCAGATCGTTTGGATCAGTCCACGTCTCTGAGTGTTCGCTGTTTGTGTGCTCAGATCGTGACGATTCATCAGGAGCCATTTGTTTACGTGAAGCCAACGAAAAGCGACGGGACGTGTAAAGAGGAGTACACCGTCAATGGAGTCCTGATCAAGAAGGTGATCTGTACTGGACCCAACGGGACCATACCAGGTACGCTAACACGCCATCCTCCCAGACCTGATTTGTCCCGTTTTCTGTGCGTGTGTTTGTGCACCGTATATATAAAGTTGAATGATTGAAATGAGGCTGTGTTTATGTGTCCAGGTCAGCCCATCGTCCCGCAGTGTTGCTATGGTTTCTGCATCGACCTGCTCATCAAGCTGGCCATGAGTATGAACTTCACCTATGAGGTTCACCTGGTGGCTGATGGGAAGTTTGGCACGCAGGAGCGAGTAAGTGTCACATGACTGCTGTTCTGGTTTTGGAGATGACGAACGTCCTCCTGTTTGGACGTGTTGTCCTTCTGCTTTACATGAAAGACTGTATATCAAAGATGGACAACTTAATTGTTTAGTGTTTCCGTCTTTTTGGAGCTCGATGTGACGATGACGGGGGGTCTGACAGAGAGACTGAGCACACTGCACATTCATAGACTCAGTGTGTAGCCCCGCCCTCGATGCTTCCTCCTCCTTCCTCACTCTGAGTACATCATCTCCAAATTGAACATTCAGACCTGAGAGCAGCGACTTCGGCTCACTGAGCTCAGATCAGCCGAGCAGGAAGCTCCTTGTCTCACAGACTTGTATTCATAACCAGAAGAGGCGCCCCCTGCTGGCCACCTCCAGGATATAAAAACACATTAAAAATAACATTTTAAACAAAAAGGCTACATCCATCTTTTACATACAGTCTGTGAGTGTACCTGTACACCTGTTTGAATATTTGTGTGTGTCACATCAGCCTGAATAACTTCCAGGGGAAAGTTCAGCTCTCTGCTGTAATCAGAGTATCCTGATCCTGTAATCCTGTGAGGGATGACGGTCAGGCTCTTTGCAGCTGACTGTGCTCCGTCCCTCAGGTGGATCTGAGGCGTGGAGCTCAGGTGAGCAGACTGACGATGATGAAGGCGATGAAGGACGTGTGATCTGTGCCAGCACGTTTGCAGGTCGGAGGTTACATTAGATACTGAAACACATTAAAACACATTTCCATCCAGCTGCAGGCTGATGTTCGCAGGAGCGACGTCACGCACCAAAACAGCTTAGTTACAAACAGCTGTTCTGTTTACGTGGCAACAGTAACATGGCTGCTGAGGTGAGCTGTCCCAGCAGGCTGTGATTTAGCAGGTGTAGGTGATGGTCAGCTGACAGCATAAGCTCCACCCTCTCATCCAAATATGGTCCCTTCTGGAAACTAAAAAACAACATGGCGACAGCGGAGGCTCTGGCCATCTTTCATATACAGTCTGTGGAGTAGTAGTGGCGCGTTGAGGAGAATTTCTGTGTGTGGATGTTGTTCTTGGCTCTGATTGGCTGTGTCATCAGTGAGCTGGAGTAATGTGATTACAGTTCATTCTCAAAAGTAAACGGACGGTCTCTGCTTACGTGTGGTTATCTGCGGCCTGATGATGTCATCGCCATCTCGCTCTCTCTGACCTGCTTACCGATTCATCCCCATCGGCAGCTCGTCGCCCAGGCTTGTTGCCATGGCGACCACCGCTCCGTCCCTGACTCCGACCTTGCCGGAGACGAGAGACATTTATTCATCTCTCTCTCTGCTGCTCGCTCTCCTTCATCGCCTCCTCTGTGCTCTGGATCCCCCCCTTCCTCCCCCCCTCCTCTTCCTCCTCTCTCGTCTCTTCACAGATTATTCACGCCTGAAATCTGCTTTATGTTCCACGTATACCCAGCTCCTGAAGGATGATGTTTCCTGTTTAGTCGATCACATGAAAGCATCTTGTTCTCCTTCATGTTTTATTCAATCTGAGCTCAGCCTTTAAAAATGCAGCCGCTTCAGACAAATCTGATCCTCCTTTATTATTTAAAGCCAGAAACTTCAAACCTGCCAATCAGGGATTCGCTGTGCTCCTCCCAGCAGATTGGCTCATCAGTAATCAATAATGTGATCAGGCTGGAGCTGCTGAGCACACCTCACAGTGTTTGTTGCAGCTGATGTGGGTTTGCAGATATTTAACCCTTTAACCTGCTGCAGTGAGGTCATGAATGAACGATGTAAAAGGAACTCAAACCTTCATTAACAGAGCTCCGCCCTCCCTCCCTCCCGCAGGTGAACAACAGCAACAAGAAGGAGTGGAACGGGATGATGGGGGAGCTGCTGGGAGGCCTTGCCGACATGATCGTCGCCCCGCTCACCATCAACAACGAGCGCGCTCAGTACATCGAGTTCTCCAAACCCTTCAAATACCAGGGGCTCACCATCCTCGTCAAGAAGGTGAGCGAGCGAGGAAGTGCAAACCACGATGAAGGTTCATGATGTGACGCTGTCACGACACAACAAAGCGGTGATGCTCAGCCTGAGCCAGCGTGAGAGCAGCAGAGAACCGAGGTTACGTTTCGTCACAGGGAAACGGCGATGTTGTGCAGTCCATGTTAGTTAAACAGTTCCGGTGTTCATGCACACGAGCTTGTGGTGCTGTCCCTACGGCATCCCTCACCCAGGCTCAACTGACCAATCACATGACTGTGATGTCATAGCCCAGGAGAGATAGCGAAAAAGACACAAATGCCTTTGTCTTCTAGAAGAAATCGTAAGCGATTAATTCAGGCAAAGCTATTATCGCGTTAGGTTTGCGGTTAGCCACGTTTCACTTTGCTGGTGATGCTTTTAAATAGTGTTAGCTAACTTCTTGGCTAATGCTAACTGAATGATCCGACAATGTGATTGGCAAGTTGTGATGTAAGCGACACCGACATGGAGATAACAGAGCACGTCACTTTCACAGGCTCTTGGGAGCCCCTGCTAGTGTGGGGGGGTCATCAGCCGCTCAGCCTGCAGACACCTGGGGCCAGGTGAAGATGGAGGACGAGGGACAAACTGTTGTCAGCAAAGTTCGTGTTGAGGAGTCGTACTCGCTCCCGTCTCCGGACTTGTTGGGCATGTGGCTGAAAGCTCAGTGCTGATTGTTACTGTGAGAGAAGCTGAAGTGAAGTGAGTGATGATTGGCTGAAGTGAGGAGGTGCTGCATGGACATTTGTGAAAGCAGAGCTGTAGGCCCCGCCCATCAGCGTGCGAACTACCCAGGTTTCTCGTTCTCACGCTGCGAGCCAAGCCAGACAAAACTTTAATTAGTTCATTCATTAAAAATAATCTTCATCAGTAAGAGAGCAGCTCAAAGAGTCTGGAACAGATTAAGACACATGAACATTAAAGGTAATGGTGACCAATCAGGAAGGAGCTGGCTTTAAGGAGGCGGAGCTAAAAGAGTTCAAACAGCTGATAAAAGATTCCTGCTCCAAACTGTCTCAGATAATGTTGGAAATAAAACTAATGACGTGTGTGTGTGTTCACAGGAAATCCCTCGCAGCACTCTGGACTCGTTCATGCAGCCGTTCCAGAGCACGCTGTGGCTGTTAGTCGGTCTGTCGGTCCATGTGGTGGCAGTGATGCTTTACCTACTAGACCGGTTCAGGTAAACCAACACCACGCCTCAGACCACGCCCCCGCCCTCCAAGGAGTCACTCAGCTGTAGACTCATGTTTTAAAACAGCAGCAGAAATCCCAAACTCCACAAAACGAGTTATTAGCTCATCCACGTGTTCGGTCGCACGTTCAAGCCCCTGGTCACAGGGGTGAGACGGTAAAAATGGCGTATTGGCTTTCAACAAAAACAGCCATTCCTAATGAGCGCTCCATTTGGTCTGTTACCGCACGTGAAACGTACATACACGGGACGGGTGTAGGCGGGGTTACATTACGACGGTGGGCGGGGCTTGAGAGCAGCCGTACAGAAGAATGACAACGAGGGTTTTTTTCCCAGTCTGTGCCCAGGGAGACACTTAAAGTCCTATCCTGATTTTGACCTTTGACAAAATCAGGATAGGACTTTTACCTGTGATGTAGCTGTGAAGTCTAACACAGCTGTGTGTGTGCAGCCCGTTCGGAAGGTTCAAAGTGAACAGCGAAGAAGAAGAGGAAGACGCCCTCACCCTGTCCTCGGCCATGTGGTTCTCGTGGGGAGTGCTGCTGAACTCTGGGATAGGAGAAGGTAAGAGGATGCTGAAGGTAAAGCCGGTGGCGAGACGCTGCTACCTGCTGACGGCACTGCTTCCTGTCTGCTCTGCGTGCAGGAGCTCCCAGGAGTTTCTCGGCCAGGATTCTGGGTATGGTGTGGGCAGGGTTCGCCATGATCATCGTAGCTTCATACACTGCCAACCTGGCAGCCTTCCTGGTGCTGGACCGGCCTGAGGAGCGCATCACTGGCATCAACGACCCCAGGGTGAGGATGCACTACGTCATCTTCACAGGAAGAGGTGGTAGTTAAAAGGATGCTATCTGTGTCTGATGCAGCATTCAGGGTCCTTATAAAGAGTCTGTAAAGCTAAAGCCTTCAGTCTCCTGAGACATGACACAAGTGGGTTCATACCTGTTGGTAAAAACTGGGCCTTTTAAAAAGCTTCAAAAGCAGGTGGCTCACACTCGATCGTCTGTCCAGGCGTCTGTGCCGTCCCTTATCACAGCCCGTCATTTGTTCCTTTTAAACCAGGAAAGTCTACAAAGACCAAACCTGGAAACCGCCCAGCTCTTTGTCTGTGAGAGGACGGTTTCCTGCAACGAGCTTCACCTGGACTGAAATCAAAGATCCAAATGTGTGAAATGATCTCTGAAGTCAGTCTGAGTGCACAGAGCCAGCTGGGGCTGGATATTCTGTTAGGACGATGAGATAAACCTTTATTGGTCCCACACGTGGGAAATGTGTCAGAGAGTGGACACAGAGCTGCGAAAATACAGAAAAATATAGAATAAAAACACTCAGAGCAGCGAAAATGTTTAACTGTCTAAAGAAGTGACAGTATACATGCACACACACACACAGGTACACACACACACACACACACAGGTACACACACACACACACACACACACACACACACACACACACACACACACGCAGGTACACACACACACACACACTCACACACACACACACACACACGCAGGTACACACACACACACTCACACACACACACACGCAGGTACACACACACACACACACACACACATGCAGGTACACACACACACGCAGGTACACACACACACACACAGGCACACACACACACGCAGGTACACACACACACACACACACACAGACACACACACACACACAGGTACACACACACACACAGGTACACACACACACACACGCAGGTACACACACACACACAGGTACACACACACACACAGGTACACACACACACACACACACACTCACACGCAGGTACACACACACACACACACACAGGTACACACACACACACGCAGGTACACACACACACACACACACAGGTACACACACACACACAGGTACACACACACACACACACACACACACACAGGTACACACACACACACGCAGGTACACACACACACGCAGGTACACACACACACACACAGGTACACACACACACACGCAGGTACACACACACACACACACACACACACACACACACAGGTACACACACACACACACACACACACACAGGTACACACACACACACACACACACACGCAGGTACACACACACACACGCAGGTACACACACACACACACAGGTACACACACACACACTCACACGCAGGTACACACACACACACACACACACACACACACACACACACGCAGGTACACACACGCAGGTACACACACACACACACACACACGCAGGTACACACACGCAGGTACACACACACACACACACACACACAGGTACACACACACACACGCAGGTACACACACACACACACACACACAGGTACACACACACACACACACACACACACACGCAGGTACACACACACACACACACACAGGTACACACACACACACACACACACACACACACACACACACAGGTACACACACACACACACAGGTACACACACACAGGTACACACACACACACACACACACACACACACACACACACACACAGGTACACACACACACACACAGGTACACACACACAGGTACACACACACAGGTACACACACACACACACACACACACACACACACACACAGGTACACACACACACACACAGGTACACACACACAGGTACACACACACACACACGCAGGTACACACACACACACAGGTACACACACACACACACAGGTACACACACACAGGTACACACACACACACACACACACACACACACACACACAGGTACACACACACAGGTACACAGTTTGAGTTCCTGCTTTGCTTCACCTGGATCGAAGGTGAACCTGACCATCGCACATTTGAGCTCCAAGTGTCTGTCAGGCTGTCTCCTCCCACCAGCTCATGTCCTTGAGGACTCAGGGTTTGTTCGGGCAGTCGTGTCCTGACTGACTCATGCAGGAGTCGGTGTGTCATGCTCGAGCCTCCTCCAGCTGTGCGACTGCGGATGTTTTTCCTGGTTTTGTTCATAAATGTGTTAAACGTCTGGGTTCTCCTCGTCTTGAGTGAACCAACCCTGCTCACGCAGGTGCGACCCTCACAGGTGTTAGGAGAGCGTGGTTTCAGAGATAATGTGTGACGCTGTGCCGTGTGCTGCCGCTTTCAGCTGCGTAACCCATCAGATAAGTTCATCTACGCCACAGTGAAGCAGAGCTCGGTGGATATCTACTTCAGAAGGCAGGTGGAGCTCAGCACCATGTACCGGCACATGGAGAAGCACAACTACGAGAGCGCCGCCGAGGCCATCCAAGCTGTGCGAGACAAGTAAGCAGCTCAGAGTCAGCACACCTGTCGTGAACGCACCTGTTGTACTGTGGAGATTGCCTCTGTCAACACGTTCGCCCTCCTCCCGCAGTAAGCTTCACGCCTTCATCTGGGACAGCGCCGTGCTGGAGTTTGAGGCGTCGCAGAAGTGCGATCTGGTGACGACAGGAGAGCTGTTCTTCCGCTCCGGATTCGGGATCGGAATGAGGAAGGACAGCCCGTGGAAACAGAACGTGTCTCTGGCTATTCTCAGGTACGAAAACCTTCAGGTACTCACCTGCAGCCCATCCTGGGTGTGTTTTAGCGAACAGGAAAACTTTGAGAAGCTGAAAGATGTTTCTGTTGTGTCACAGCGATTCTTTTCTCTGATCACCAAAGACACATTCTGATTGGCTGCGATTACAGTCAGAGTTAGAGAGTCATCACCGATGATGGCCAAGAGGATTTCTACTCCGCCGACACACTCCTGAAACAACCAGCGGGAGGGTGTTGGTGGAGTATGTGCTTACAGCTTTCGTGTTTCCTCCACCTCGTAATGTCGAACCATTTTCCCAAAACCTTGATTCTGTTCATCTGGACATTTTCAGTGGGAGAAACGTCTCTTTAGGAGCCTTCCCCTCTGACAGATGTCCAGCTGGGATATCCACATTTACTCAGGGCCTTCTTCATGTGATGTTCTTCTGCTTCTCTGGCCACTGTGACTGTGGGGATGTTGGCTCTGTGCTGTAGGGTCATCAATGATGATGAAACTGACCTCAGCACATTGTTAGTCAGTGCTGCTAGTGTCAGTCCTTGTACAAAGTGTGCATCTCTGGCCTTAAGTACTCTTAATTGATGATTAGAGTCAGTACAAAAAGGCGGGCGAGATGGCAGGACACGCCCACACGAGACCAATCTCACAGGAGGCCCCGCCAGGGCCGTGAAAACATAAAAAGTGAGTGACCTGGGGTGTGGAGGATGTCACACAGACACATATTTCCACATTAAAAACACCTGAGCACAAACCAACATCTGAGCAATCAAATACGTGTCCGCTCACGCTTCATTGACTCTCCACAGTTCTCATGAGAACGGCTTCATGGAGGATCTCGACAAGACGTGGGTTCGATACCAGGAGTGCGACTCCAGGAGCAACGCCCCGGCCACCCTCACTTTCGAGAACATGGCGGGTAGGACTCAGTGCTGCCTCTGCTGCATGAACTGCGCCCCTGAGGCTGTGCCGTTTAGCAGATGTTACCTGTGAAGCGTTTCACGCCGTCTCTCGTCACTTGTGCCCCTCAGGTGTGTTCATGCTGGTTGCTGGAGGCATCGTGGCTGGGATCTTCCTCATCTTCATCGAGATCGCCTACAAACGGCACAAAGACGCCCGCAGGAAACAGATGCAGCTCGCCTTTGCTGCCGTCAATGTGTGGAGGAAGAACCTGCAGGTCCGTCCCTCTACTTTACTCTACTCTACTTTACTTTACGCCCTGACCTCTGCTGAAGCTCTGTGTGGCGTTATGGCACTCAGCCCACCTGTCTGTGGCTCTGCGGTAAACAGTATTCAGTATGTGTGATCCTCACAGCGAGGTCATTATAGCCAGCAGCAGGACTGAGATCAGGATCAGGCCTTTGTTTTTACATCTGTTAGGAAACATCTGTCATCTTTGCTGTTTAATAGGAGAAGCATGAGTTTTGTGCTCAGGATGAAGGGTTGTGTTAATTAAACTGACTGCTGATCATCAAGAGCGTGCTCACTGATGCTTGGTTAGCTTTCAGTGGCTCCGTGAAGCTCGGGTCGTTTTCTGATTCACCGGTGAGTGATTTATTCTGTAACTGTGACCAACAAGTGAAAAATGCCCAACCTACAGCCCAGAGCCCCCAGAACAGAAAATGTGTCATTTTCTCTTTTGTGAGGTTAGTCAGAGGTTAGTCAGAGATTAGTCTGAGGTTAGCCTGAGGTTAGTCAGAGTTTAGTCTGAGGTTAGTCTGAGGTTAGCCTGAGGTTAGCCTGAGGTTAGTCAGAGATTAGTCTGAGGTTAGCCTGAGGTTAGTCTGAGGTTAGCCTGAGATTAGTCTGAGGTTAGCCTGAGATTAGTCAGAGGTTAGTCAGAGGTTAGTCAGAGATTAGTCTGAGATTAGTCTGAGGTTAGCCTGAGGTTAGTCAGAGTTTAGTCTGAGGTTAGTCTGAGGTTAGTCTGAGATTAGCCTGAGGTTAGCCTGAGGTTAGTCTGAGATTGGTCAGAGGTTAGCCAGAGGTTAGTCATAGGTTAGTCTGAGGTTAGTCAGAGGTTAGCCTGAGATTGGTCAGAGGTTAGCCTGGGGTTAGTCATAGGTTAGCCTGGGGTTAGTCAGAGGTTAGCCTGGGGTTAGTCAGAGGTTAGCCTGAGATTGGTCAGAGGTTAGTCTGGGGTTAGTCATAGGTTAGTCAGAGGTTAGTCTGAGATTGGTCAGAGGTTAGCCTGGGGTTAGTCAGAGGTTAGTCTGGGGTTAGTCAGAGGTTAGTCTGAGATTAGTCTGAGATTAGTCAGAGGTTAGTCTGGGGTTAGTCAGAGGTTAGTCTGAGATTAGTCTGAGATTAGTCAGAGGTTAGTCTGGGGTTAGTCAGAGGTTAGTCTGAGATTAGTCTGAGATTAGTCAGAGGTTAGTCAGAGGTTAGCCAGAGGTTAGTCAGAGGTTAGTCTGAGATTGGTCAGAGGTTAGTCTGGGGTTAGTCTGAGGTTAGCCTGAGGTTAGTCAGAGGTTAGTCAGAGGTTAGCCAGAGGTTAGTCAGAGGTTAGTCTGAGATTGGTCAGAGGTTAGTCTGGGGTTAGTCTGAGGTTAGCCTGAGGTTAGCCAGAGGTTAGCCAGAGGTTAGTCTGAGGTTAGCCAGAGGTTAGCCTGAGGTTAGTCTAAGGTTAGCCAGAGGTTAGTCTGAGGTTAGTCTGAGGTTAGTCTGGGGTTAGTCTGAGGTTAGCCTGAGGTTAGTCTGGGGTTAGTCTGAGGTTAGTCTGGGGTTATTCAGCCCACTAATGAGTCACAGAAATGAGGAAAGCTTGGTCGACTCCGTGGTTTTATTCCTGGACTCTCACAGAGCAGCTTCGCATGATTCACGGTTCATAATAATCCTTCTTTATCTGACGCCACCCTGCAGCTCGTCTTCTGTCTGAGACAAGCCGTTCTAGCTCCTCCCCCTTTAAGTCAACTTTCCCCCGATTGGCTGCCCATTCTAAATACAACGTGCAGGAAGTGGGTGTAGAAAACCACCACTATGACATAATCAAAATATGAACTTTGACCTGCTGCTTTCTGTAGTGATGAGTTTGTGGACTGTGTGAGGTCAGCAGCTGTTTTCACAAACAAGTAAAAACAGGCTACGTCCACACGTTTTGGCCTCCCGTCCTCACTGAGACACTGAAAAATGCAGCGTTTTGAAAACGCATACATTTCAAAATGGAGCTGTCCCGTCACAGTGTGGACAGTGAAAACGGAGACTTTCTAAAATGATGACGCATTTTAGTCATGTGATGCAGTCATGTGACCTATTAAACTGAGATAGCGGAGGGCGTTACACAGCAGTTGTTTTGTTTGACAGCCCTATTAAAGATCAACATCAGCCTGTACATGCTCCTGAGAGCTTTTCTTCAAATTCTTTAATTCTCACTCGCTTTTGCAACTTTGTACTTTTGTGTTACTTGCAGCAACGACTCCACCTCATTGTGAGTCCATTTAAAAAACTCGGTGCTTTTCCTCCACATTTTGCCGACGTGTCAACGAGCCGGAACGTAAATAAACGGCAGACAGAAATGAGGCAGGTCGAATCTTCTTGCGTTTCACGCATGTGCAGGACTGGAACGGAAGCGTTTTTGGCCGTTTCAATGTGGACGTACAACTCTGTGAACGCTAGTGTGGACGCGGAGCATTTTCAGACAAAAACGCCGTTTTCAAATCTATCCGGGCCGGTGTGGACGTAGCCTGAATGTAATTTTCTGCCCTTCTTCAGCTGCTGCATGTGTGACGTGCACGTCAGTGGAAGAATGAAAACACAGCTGTGTCTGTGTGTAGATCCACACATCGTCATAGTCAGAGTTATGATAAGGTAAAACAGGAAGCTCCATTAACACTGCCTCAGCGAGGATGCCTTCGCTCCACCTGGGTTTCTGATTAATTTCCTTCCAAGCTTTAACGACTTCCTGCTGTTGATTGACCGATGGGTGATCAGATCAGCACCGCGGGGACTCACACACACAACTACTGCAGTCACTGCAGGATGGACTGCAGCACATCCGGTACAAACATGCACAGTTGGTTTAATGTAGTTCGTCTGGCGGTGGTGTGGAAATGCTCCCGACAACCTCTGTCTCCTCGATTACACGCTGTTAAAATGGCTGCTGTAGTTAAGCTTTAAATGAAACTTAATGGTTCTGTGAGGGCGATCGAAGGGCGGCGGGAATCTACAGATATGGCTGTGCACAGTGCACCTGTAGTCACATGACCTGAGCTGTAATACAGCTGGTTCATTCACGGTTTCTTTGGGTTTTCTGGGAGCGCTGCAAAGCCTCACACAGCAAACAGACCAATTAAAAAACACAGACAGGCTGAGTTGGTTCTGACTCGTTCATTCCTCTGACACTTCACCTGAGAGAGGAACTTGGGTGATATGGTACTACAAGGTCATTAAGATAAGATGGGGCCTGATTATTTAAGACCTTGTATGTGAGGAGCAGGATTTTGAATTCTGGATTTAACAGGAAGCCAAAACAGGAGAAATCTGCTCTCTCTTTCTAGTCCCTGTCAGGACTCTTGCTGCAGCATTTTGGATCAGCTGAAGGCTTTTCAGGGAGTTTTTAGGACTTCCTGATAATAATGAATTACAGTCGTCCAGCCTGGAAGTAATAAATGCATGAACTAGTTTTTCAGCGTCACTCTGAGACAGGATATTTCCATGTGTGATATTTCTAATTTCACACATGGAGAATGGATTAAGTGAATCAGGAATCAGATTACTGTAAAGGCTCTAGTAATATGTTGGAGAGCCAAAACATGTACAGTGTAAGTCACAGTGATAATAACGTGGTGTGCTATTGGATTAAGTAATCCAAAGTATTCAGAATACTTTACTCTCATTGAGTAACGTAACGGAATACGTTACAGAATACATTTTGGGGCATGTAATCTGTAATCTGTAGTGGAGTACATTTTAAAAGTAACCTTCCCAACACTGACAGTTAGTCCTGGAATGGCAATGATGCAGCCCAGGCTTTGATATCATAATAATAATGCTGTCCTCCTCACGATTCATTCATTTTGGCCTCCTCTAAGCTGCTTTATTTTTTCTGTAGCTAACAAATTAAAATGATCTCATAAATATATCCTTCATCACACTGAAGACTGAACACTGGATCCACATTTGCACGATCAGAAAACAGGAGAAATCTGCTCCCTCTCTCCTTTGTTCCAGATGTTTTCTTGCCAGCAGCTGTGCTCAGCTGTCACATGAATAATCCTCGCTGCCGTGCCGGGATTAGCACTTCAAACAGCAGCCGCTGCAGGCTAGCAGTTAGCTGAGGATGATTAGCATTTCACACAGCTGTGACTGAAGGCCCAGAGTTAGCACAGGTGTTAGCAGCTGGAGGAGCTCGGAAACACAATCATCTGTATTTTCCACAGATTCCTTAAACCTGTTGTGGTTTTGAGTATTTGCTAACATGTAATAGGTGATTATTCACGTCACATGAGCCCAAGCTTCAAATAATGATGGATCACTGTCTACAGGTTTACTTACCGAGTCCATTGCTGCACAGCTCACAAGCTGCTGCCCTTCAGCAGGCTTCCAGAAAACAACCAATTAGAAGAGAGCAGACTTCAAGGGGGCAGGACGTTCAGACAGCTAGCCTCAGACAGATCAGTCTGATAGGTCCCCGTCCAGCAAACCTGCTAACACTCGTGTCTCCAAGTAACGATCGACTGACGGGCTCTCGTTTCCCCCAGGACACTCCTGTAACGTGTGTGAGACTCAAACTTGATTCTGAATACTTGGAACACTCACATCTGTAAGGTGACCTGTATGGGGGGGGCTTCTTAAATAGCTGTTTGTCCAAAGTTGCTGATCATGCCGATGGCGGCCATGTCTTTGGGTGGGTCACGTAGACGTCCTCTCGACACTATTAGAAGACGTGGTGGAAGACATGAGGACAGATGGTCAGAAGGAGGAAGTAAAACCAAAATAAGACACAGAGATACCAAAGTAAAGAACATTCAGGGGAAATCTACCAGACAGACACAGATACAATAATCTCACCAAAGCTGAACTTTATTGATCCGTGAGAACGCTGTGAAACGGTGACATCTGTACAGTGTGGTCACAGTTATATTTGGGGGATCCAGACACACGTCACCTGCAGAAAGACGTCACTCTTTAATGAAAACACTGTGAACATTTGAGTTCTTGTAGGATGAAACTCAGTGCGAGCATCTCTTTGCTTTATGTGGTTTGTAGCTCCAAGACTCGCTGCTGTTTCATTTTCATGCACGTCTTCGTAAAGTCAGCAGAGTCCAGGCAGGAAGTGTGTTCATCGCATCCTTAATGGCTGTTACTCAACGACTGAAAACCTGTAATGATGGTGTTTTTTTATTTTTCATGTGCTGTTACTGACTGCTGCTCCGATCCAAGTCTTCCACTGTTCTGTCACTGGGCCCAGAAACATCTCACTGGGACCAGTCTGCCCAGTTTAACCAGTCTGACACCCAGTTTGGGCCTTTGGCTGAACCTGTGTGTCAGATTAGTGTTGGCTTTTTGGTTTCTCTGTTTTGAACGTGTTTCTGAGAGTCCAAACGAGAGCTGGGTGTGAAATTCAAACAGATTTTCAGCTTCTGTTTTTCTTTTTATCAACAAACCTGCAACACAACATGTAACTGACTTCGTACCATTAACGTTTCGCTGCCAAACACTGGTCAGCTGTGGTTTCTCTGCTTCAGGCTTCCCAGTACATCTGAGAAATGTTGACACTGAAAGAAGAAGCTGAAATGTGTGCAGAGGTACATGTCAGGTTATACTGGACCAGAGTCGGTCAAGCTACTTGAAAAAAGTAATGTGATTACAGTAAAATGTCACAGCCCATCTCTGCAGTGGACTTATTAATATTTCAGGTGTTGCTTTGATATTTGCAGTAGCATAAAAATTCGTTTCTCTTAGTTAAGTTAGATTTTTCATTTTGGTGGGCGCTGAGTTTGGTAACAATAACCCCGCCCCCACCTATGACATCACGGGTTCTCGATTGTGCGGTTTCAGCTTTGACCCGTGTTTACGTCCTCGTACGGTTTGTTGGCACTAAAAAGAACAGAGCAAGAACGTCTCGCCACTGATGCCCAGCTCTCACCTGAACTGTCACTGTGGTGGGTCAAAGGTCAAACTTATATCTTCATACGATGTTAGAGGTCAGACACCATGTGATCATCAGCCATGTGCCGCCGCCCCTCCCCCGTTCTGTTTTCTGTTCCCCGCCCTCCCCAGGAGAGATGGCATTATAACAGCAGAGTGTTGGTATAATGATCCCACGTGTTCGCGGCTTCATTCGGGCCTCATACGCCATCTTTGTTCCCCCTGCCTCACCCCCCTCCCCTGCCCCGTACCCCTCCCCCACGATGTTTCCTTTGCTTTGAGGTTGATTTCCTGTCGTGTTCCTGTGTTTGAGCCTCACGTTGGTGTCTCCCTGCTGCTGTGTGTTTGTGTGGGCAGTAAAACAGGACAGCGCTGCTCCGTTTTACTGAAGCATCACTTCATCTGAAGCTGTAGGGACTTCAGGCTCTGGGTTCTGTGCAGCGCTCTGAGGCAGTTTTTGTAGAAATCAAAGTGAACTGAATGAGAGCTTCACTGCGGCACCGAGAACAGCCCCACTGACACACCACATAACAGGGATACAGCCGTCAGCCGCAGCATTAGAAGCACCCAATCGCCTCCATCCTCTGAGCCAGGACGCTGCACGCAGGCGTGAATTAATTCACCAATAACACGCACACAAATACTCAGTGGTGGGCGGGGTGTTTAACCATAAAACCCATCTCATACTTGCAGCTGCCAGTCCCTGGCTCGGGGAGGCTCAGGGAGGCTCGGGGAGGCTCAGGGAGGCACGGGGAGACCCGGGTGACCGGCGTACCTCAGGAGACCTACCCAACACACACAGGGAGAGAGATAAAGAGCTGAAGACACAGTCAGACCAATCAAAACTTGAACATGGAAATTGTCGTGGGTATATCACAGTGAGCTGGTTGTTCTAATAGTTGACGCCAAAATAAAAGGTGGAGGTGACTCTGGGTGGATGTGAGATGAGCCACTGTGGATCAGATCTCCTTGTCATGTTCCTCAAACTGCTGATGCAGCGTTGGTTTCCAGTGTGTCCTGACGATGGGAAATAAAACACTCTTCATCAGACTGGACACTCTTCTTCTGGCGCTCCACGGTCCAGCTCTGACTCTTCTGACCACCAGGCCGTTCAATGGCACCTGGACTTCTTTTTACCCTACAGATGAGGTGGTGACTCACAGCTCTGATGGTCAGCCACCTATAACTAAGTCAGAAGATGCTTTTCCAGTCAGTGGAAGCCTTACTGGAACCTTGAGGTGGTTCACTTGATGACAGGGTGGCCAACGACCACCTCAGGTGATCACCAGGTAAATAGGAACAGCTGATAAGAGTTGAAGCCTCTGGGATGACTAAAACAACGAGGTCAGATTGTGTTTCAGGTCACCAAGCACCTTTCTGTTTCTGAAGTCTCCAGTACACCTGTAGAGACAAACCAGTGAGTTCCTATCAAAGGTAGAGAGCAGCTACAGCCGAGTGTCTCCTCCTCAGGAAATGACATTTCAAACATGTAGGCAGGCAGTGACCCGTCACACAGCTCACTGTACGAGTGTTCGATGTTGGAAAGAAGTCAGAGCGCTGCGATGCTTTTTTCTGCAGGAGCTCTTCTGTGGGATCTGGTCTCAGTGGGCCTCAGGCACCCACGACCTGTCCCTGACTCGACCACAGTTCATCCTTTAGATCACCTTCACTGGTTATGCAGAAATCATCTTTCAGGGTTCAGAGAGGAAAATCACAGAAGTAAAACAAACAGAGCTCAACAGAAGGCCAATGGCCGTGCTCCTGAAAACCTCACGGGCAGTAATGAGACCAACACCCTGAACAGCAGGAGGCGCTCTCGCTCTGTGCTTGTGTTGAGCCACAGTCATGATGATGATGAAGGTTCAGACACAAAGGTTCACTTTAACAACCTTCACCTGCTTCCTGTTAAATCCACCAGCTGACCTTCGATTAGACGACACGCCGCTAATCAAGAAACAGCAACGAGACACATAAATACTGAAGGAACGATAGTCCCGCCTCCGCCTGCAGCTGCTCTCCTCATCACGCCACTTTAGCTTCAAACTTTCCATCGACTCGACTTCCTGCTAAATTATTACTCAGGTGAACTGTTAGTGGTTCTAATGTTGTGGCTGATCAGTGTGTCTGACACACACACACAAACAGACACACACACACTCTCTACCTGACAGCACACACTCAGGTGTGTCCTCATGCAGCTAGTCGAGTGTCTCTGCTGCGTGTTAACGTGTGTGTGCACCTATCGTATGATTTATTTTAGGATAGGAAAAGTGGTAGAGCAGAGCCCGAGCCCAAACTGAAAACCTCTTTTAGGTCCATCACCTCGACCTCCGACCTCAAACGCCGTAGGGCCTCCGGGGATGCCACGGTAAGGAGATGAAGACCACCAACCCTCCTCCCTCCTGTCCTCCACGTGTCTTCTGCTTCACTCCATCTTTTATCTGTTTGTCTTTCTTTTCTCTGCTCTCGCTCGTCTGTAATCGCCTCCTGTTTGTCTTCGGTTCGTCACGTGTGTCTCTCGCCCTCTCGTCTCATCTCCAGCTCCATCATCTCCTTGCTGACTCATCATGGCCGCCCGTCTGTTGGTCAGCCATCATTGCTTTCCCACCTCAATCAGCTCATCTGTCCCACTGAGACAGACAAAAGGCGACAGACTGAAGACAGAAAGAAACGTCCGGTTCGGTCCGCCCAGGCAGGTCAGGGTCCGCTTGTTGGGTTTTCACACGGTTCACATCGTCCTCTTGCAAAGGAGAAGTGAAGAGGGTCAGATTGTGTGGTCTTTCTTCTCCCGTCTTTGTCCTGTCTTTTGTCCTGTCTTTTGATCTGTCCTTTGTCATGTCCTTTGTCATGTCCTTTGCCCTGTCCTTTGTCCTGTCCTTTGTCCTGTCCTTTGTCCTGTCCTTTGTCATGTCCTTTGTCATGTCCTTTGTCCTGTCCTTTGTCCTGTCCTTCGTCATGTCTTTGTCTTGTCCTTTGTCCTGTCATTCATCCTGTCATTCGTCCTGTCCTTTGTCCTGTCCTTTGTCCTGTCCTTCGTCATGTCTTTGTCATGTCCTTTGTCCTGTCCTTTGTCATGTCCTTTGTCCTGTCCTTTGTCATGACCTTTGTCATGTGCTTTGTCCTGTCCTTTGTCATGTCCTTTGTCCTGTCCTTTGTCATGACCTTTGTCATGTGCTTTGTCCTGTCCTTTGTCCTGTCCTTCGTCATGTCTTTGTCATGTCCTTTGTCCTGTCCTTTGTCCTGTCCTTCGTCATGTCTTTGTCATGTCCTTTGTCATGTCCTTTGTCCTGTCATTCATCCTGTCATTTGTCCTGTCCTTTGTCCTGTCCTTCGTCATGTCTTTGTCATGTCCTTTGTCATGTCCTTTGTCCTGTCCTTTGTCATGTCCTTTGTCCTGTCCTTTGTCATGACCTTTGTCCTGTCCTTTGTCATGTCCTTTGTCATGTCCATTGTCCTGTCCTTTGTCCTGTCTCTCTCTGATTGGTTGTTTCCTCTCCTTCCTGTCCTGTCATCTCTCTGTCCCTTCATTTCCAAATGTCCCCACACACTTTGTCTCCCGGCCTCTCGCCCTCACAGGTTGCCCAGCAGAGACTCGTCCGTCTCCTCTAACTCCTGTCTGTTTCAGCGTCTGGTCGGCTGCTCGGGTCTTCCTGACCGTCTCTTGTTCCCACAGGACTCAGCTGTTAACGATCTATAAATGACCTCAGTGCTGTTACTGTGGCAGCTTCAGATCTGAGCGAAGCTGCAGGATTTCTGAGGTCTGTTTTTCTGCAGCGTTGGTGAAACTCTCCTCCTCAGTCGGACGATCTGAAATGTGCCAAACTTTGTGATGTGTCTTAAAATCTGCAGCGTTCTGGCACATTTTGCATCCCTCCTCCCTCCAGATAAGCAGTGGTTTGATGTAAAGGGAGTCAAAATAGTGCCAAAGCGTGTCATCTCAGGGATTTAAGGAGCTGCTGCACGTTAAACTGTTTCAGTGAGGAGAGCTCATTGAAATGCTTTAATGTTCATCAGCAGCAGAAGAACCAGCTGCTGATCACACCCAGCCAGCTGAAGCGGGTGTTGGAGCAGAGCTGACTCATTTCTCTTGTGATCATCTCTCTTTATTTTCTATATGAGTGTTTTTCTCTCTCAGTGGATTTGAATGGTGTCCAGACTACATGCTGTACTACACACACACACTGCCTCTGTCCTCCTCTGCAAGCACGACCGACTGTAGGCTGAAAACACACCCGCACTCTAAACCAGACCCCCAGCTTTGCCCCGCCTCGCTGCGGGCAAACTCCATCAGTCGTCACATTAGCAGTGGTGGAAAGTAACTAAGTACTTTTACTCAGAGTACAGCATTGATTGTGGTCTACATTGGATGGCTCCCTCAGTGGTTTCTGATGTTTACATGGAGCTAACCCGCTCACGATTCACACTCAAAAACAATCCTGTCTACAACAAGCCAGTTTACTGTCTCTTTAAGTCTCTCGTCTCTAAAAGCCAGCTTTCATCTGATTGGTTAAACTTTGGAAGCCACTTCCTACTCAGTGCTTTGGAGATAAAAAGGTGAAAAAAGCTCCACAAGCTTATTTTGTCAAAAAACACTGACATTCACACGAAAATGTTTATGTTGCCATAAAAAACGCTAGCATGAAAACAATTCATGTTAGCATAAAAAACAACAACATTAGCATGATCAAAACTGTGCATTAAGAACAGCTTTGATCTTCTTCATCAATTCTAGTTTTTTTTTTTTTGTAAACAGCACAATAGCTAAAAACTACGTAACATTCTGCATTTTGTTCACATTTTTAAAGTTGTGGCTACAAATGAATGAAGAGCGTGCTGGGCTCTTAGCATGCTAGCATTAGTATGCTTATATTATAACTTATTGATAATGCAGCACTGTGCAAAAGTCTTGTGCCACTGATCATGTCTTTATATTTTAGTGTCAAACAGTTAAACCTATTGTGATTTTTAAACTGGTCTCCAGCCACAGAGCTCCAGTCTTTCCAGAGAACTGTTAGTGGAAAACTAATCTTAGCATGGTGTGCAGTGTGACAGAAGACACAGTGTCAGGCCTACACAAACAATCTACATATTTGGTGGATATAAATAAAATAAAATTGTTAGAATCACACAAACAGTGTTTCTGTGCTACCTACTGCTAGCATAAAAACACTGATGTTAGCATGAAGAATAAGCTGCTGTGTTTTTGCGCTTTCTGCTGACAATCCCATAAAATCAGCTGAACTGGAGACATACAGTGGGGCAAAAAAGTATTTAGTCAGCCACCGATTGTGCAAGTTCCCCCACTTAAAATGATGACAGAGGTCAGTAATTTGCACCAGAGGTACACTTCAACTGTGAGAGACAGAATGTGAAAAAAAAATCCATGAATCCACATGGTAGGATTTGTAAAGAATTTATTGGTAAATCAGGGTGGAAAATAAGTATTTGGTCACCTCAAACAAGGAAAATCTCTGGCTCTCACAGACCTGTAACGTCTTCTGTAAGAAGCTTTTCTGTCCCCCACTCGTTACCTGTATGAATGGCACCTGTTTGAACTCATCATCTGTATAAAAGACACCTGTCCACAGCCTCAAACAGTCAGACTCCAAACTCCGCCATGGCCAAGACCAAAGAGCTTTGGAAGGACACCAGGAAAAGTATTGTAGACCTGCACCAGACTGGGAAGAGTGAATCTACAATAGGCAAGCAGCTTGGTGTGAAAAAATCAACTGTGGGAGCAATCATCAGAAAATGGAAGACATACAAGACCACTGATAATCTCCCTCGATCTGGGGCTCCACGCAAGATCTCATCCCGTGGGGTCAAAATGATCATGAGAACGGTGAGCAAAGATCCCAGAACCACACGGGGGGACCTGGTGAATGACCTGCAGAGAGCTGGGACCAAAGTAACAAAGGTCACCATCAGTAACACACTACAACGGCAGGGAATCAAATCCCGCAGTGCCAGACGTGTTCCGCTGCTGAAGCCAGTGCATGTCCAGGCCCGTCTGAAGTTTGCCAGAGAGCACATGGATGATACAGCAGAGGATTGGGAGAATGTCATGTGGTCAGATGAAACCAAAGTAGAACTTTTTGGTATAAACTCAACTCGTCGTGTTTGGAGGAAGAAGAATACCGAGTTGCATCCCAAGAACACCATACCTACTGTGAAGCATGGGGGTGGAAACATCATGCTATGGGGCTGTTTTTCTGCCAAGGGGACAGGACGACTGATCCGTGTTAAGGACAGAATGAATGGGGCCATGTATCGTGAGATTTTGAGCCAAAACCTCCTTCCATCAGTGAGAACTTTGAAGATGAAACGAGGCTGGGTCTTCCAACATGACAATGATCCAAAACACACCGCCCGGGCAACAAAGGAGTGGCTCCGTAAGAAGCATTTGAAAGTCCTGGAGTGGCCTAGCCAGTCTCCAGACCTCAACCCCATAGAAAATCTGTGGCGGGAGTTGAAAGTCCGTGTTGCTCGGCGACAGCCCCAAAACATCACTGCTCTCGAGAAGATCTGCATGGAGGAATGGGCCAAAATACCAGCTACTGTGTGTGCAAACCTGGTAAAGACCTATAGTAAACGTTTGACCTCTGTTATTGCCAACAAAGGTTATGTTACAAAGTATTGAGTTGTATTTTTGTTATTGACCAAATACTTATTTTCCACCCTGATTTACGAATAAATTCTTTACAAATCCTACCATGTGGATTCATGGATTTTTTTTTCACATTCTGTCTCTCACAGTTGAAGTGTACCTCTGGTGCAAATTACTGACCTGTGTCATCATTTTAGGTGGGGGAACTTGCACAATCGGTGGCTGACTAAATACTTTTTTGCCCCACTGTAACATTTAGATGAACAGAACCAACTTTCTATGATGATTAAACAGGCGTCGACATGTTCTAGTGACAGTGTGACATTTAAAAAATATCACCATTTTTCTTTATATGTGATGGTAATTATTATTGTGAGTCAGAACAGTTAAGATTACATTAAGCAGAAAAAATTTAGGTTAAAATCATATAAGAAAATGTAAAAACATCAATAATAACATAATAAATAAACTAGCATTAGCATAAAATCAGTGACCCTCAAATGTTGTCAGTAACAATCTATGCTAGAATAAAAAATGAATGTTAGGATTAAAATCCCTGCAGGAAAACTGATTTCACAGTATAAATTTATATATTATACATAATTGAAAAATATGTGCATTAAAACTTAATTTAGCATCAGAAACTAATGTTAGAAAAATTGTCTTATGAAGTGAGACAGAGTGGTGAGGTCCACAGTGAACGTCTGTGGGAGTGTGATCATCGTTTCGTCCATACTGAGAACAGCACTCGTTCGTGAGTCCAACTGTGCTCACACAGAAGACAGACAGCCTGCTGTACACAGCACTGCACTGCATGGCTTGGATCATTTCTCTGTCTTAGAGAAACTCACGTGTGTTTTGCAGGCCTGTGTCAACAACGCTCTCAGGCTGACAAACAATCAGGTTTCCTAAAGAAACCAACGCACACTGTTGGGAATCGAACCGACAGCCTGGCCTGTGCTGCTGCTTCTGTTCACACATGAAAGTTTGATGCTGCCCGTGGCAGAGCTTCAGCCCGGCTCACACGATGGAAGACGATGTTTAATTCATGTCCAGCAGCCTGAAACCTTTAAGGGACGGTCCTTTAAACACGTCCCAAAATATCACGGTGAACTTTGTAGACGAGTGAAAAGTGATGTAGGATTCAAATGTCCAGCCCTGCACTGATGCCAGGATATTAATCTGTTTAAAGGAGGTAATTCTTAACGTAACAATCCTGTGTGTCTGCAGTGAAGTCTGACAGGCTCGCTGTGGTGCAAATGTGCAAATCCATCTTTTTAACAAAGGAGACCTGTTAGCATCTTCACGCTAACAGCTGCTTGTGTGCAGGTAACGCCTGAGTAAAACACCTGAACGCTTCCTCCACTGCTAATAAGTCCTTCAGATGAAAACAGGAATGTAGGCAGGACCCATGAGAGGGTACAGCTCAGGATCAGCCAGTGTGTGATGCTGCTGTTTATAACCTGTGTGTTTGCTCTCTCTGTAGCCGTACCCGACCGACATCACCGGCCAGCTCAACCTATCAGATCCCTCCGTCAGCACCGTGGTCTGAGAGAGCGAGCGAGCTTCACTGCTGCTGCTGAGCCACACAGACACACACTGACCCTCTGGATACACAAACACACACACACACACACAGATGGACAGGAAGGACGATGTAATGACAGCAGGGCTTTTGGACGGTATCCCATAGTGACACACACACACACACGCTTACCTTTATTCCTTATGGAGTGGGGACTGAAAAACTGATCTGGAACCTTAATGCTGACACTGAACACTTTAAAGCATGTCCCCACAATGCAGAAATGTCCCCACACTGTAGAAATGTCCCCATGCTGTAGAAATGTCCCCATAATGCAGAAATGTCCCCACACTGTAGAAATATCCCCACACTGTAGAAATGTCCCCATAATGCAGAAATGTCCCCACACTGTAGAAATGTCCCCATAATGCAGAAATGTCCCCACACTGTAGAAATGTCCCCATAATGCAGAATTGTCCTTATAATACAGAAATGTCCCCACACTGTAGAAATGTCCCCATAATGCAGAAATGTCCCCATAATGCAGAAATGTCCCCACAATGCAGAAATGTCCCCATAATGCAGAAATGTCCCCATAATGTAGAATTGTCCTTATAATACAGAAATGTCCCCATAATGCAGAATTGTCCCCATACTGTAGAAATGTCCCCACACTGTAGAAATGTTCCCACACTGTAGAAATGTCCCCATAATGTAGAATTGTCCTTATAATACAGAAATGTCCCCATAATGCAGAATTGTCCTTATAATACAGAAATGTCCCCATAATGCAGAATTGTCCTTATAATACAGAAATGTCCCCGCTGTAGAAATGTTCCCACACTGTAGAAATGTCCCCATAAAATCAAATCAAATCAAATCACTTTTATTGTCACATCACATGTGCAGGCACACTGGCACAGCACATGCGAGTGAAATTCTTGTGTGCGAGCCCCACAAGCAACAGAGATGTGCAAACACAACAACACAAACGAGCAAAATACAAGAATGGCCAACCTGAAACTAATAAATATATGTACAATATATAATAGTGTATGCATTTCTGGATGTGTATACTAAATATTTTCCTACGTGTGTGTGTGTGTGTGTGTGTGTGTGTGTGTGTGTGTGTGTACACATTTTACAAATTAAATAGTAAAAAAAAAAATAATAATAATAATAATAATAAAATATATAAAATATACAGAGTTGAGACATGTGCAAAACAAGTGGCATTTATATACAGTGTGGAGTGCATAATGTTGAAGTTCCAGTAGTGAAGCTGAGGTGTCTATGACGTGTTCAGCAGTCTGATGGCCTGGTGGAAGAAGCTGTCTCTCAGTCTGCTGGTTCGGGACCGGATGCTGCAGAACCTCCTTCCTGATGGAAGTAGTCTGAACAGTTTATGGCTGGGGTGACTGGAGTCCTTGATGATCCTCCCCGCTTTCCTCAGGCACCGCTTCCTGTAGATGTCTTGGAGGGAGGGAAGCTCACCTCCAATTATCCGTTCAGAGCACCGCACTACTCGCGGTGTAATGTAATGTAGAATTGTCCTTATAATACAGAAATGTCCCCATAATGCAGAAATGTCCCCGCTGTAGAAATGCCCCCACTGTAGAAATGTTCCCACACTGTAGAAATGTCCCCATAATGCAGAATTGTCCTTATAATACACAAATGTCCCCATAATGCAGAATTTTCCCTATAATACAGAAATGTCCCCATAATGCAGAAATGTCCTTATAATACAGAAATGTCCCCATAATGCAGAAATGTCCTTATAATACAGAAATGTCCCCATAATGCAGAAATGTCCTTATAATACACAAATGTCCCCATAATGCAGAATTTTCCCTATAATACAGAAATGTCCCCATAATGCAGAAATGTCCTTATAATACAGAAATGTCCCCATAATGCAGAAATGTCCTTATAATACAGAAATGTCCCCATAATGCAGAAATGTCCTTATAATACACAAATGTCCCCATAATGCAGAATTTTCCCTATAATACAGAAATGTCCCCATAATGCAGAAATGTCCTTATAATACAGAAATGTCCCCATAATGCAGAAATGTCCTTATAATACAGAAATGTCCCCATAATACAGAAATGTCCTCATAATGCAGAAATGTCCCCACACTGCAGAAATGTCCCCATAATGCAGAAATGTCCTTATAATGCAGAAATGTCCCCATAATGCAGAAATGTCCCCATAATGCAGAAATGTCCCCACAAAATTTGCCTAAATCACAGGACCCCACAAAAATATCAACAGAAGCATTTACAAACATTAAGCAGCACACACACATTTTTACAAACACACACACCATCTGTCACACTAACTCCCACCACACAAAGCAAACACACACACTGTACAAACACACACACACTGTACAAACACACACTTGCCTTCCTCTGCTTGTAGCTGTCTGCCTCCTCCCACCAGAGGGTCTTTTATTTTGAAAGAACTGTTTGGGACTGGTTTCCTTCGGGTGGATGTCTGTGGTGTTGTACAATTTGTTCTGTTGATCGCACTGAATTATCAAAAGTATGACTGGTTGTGGAACTGGTCATAACTGGCGACGCCGTTCTTCTTGATCTGAGTCCATGAGCCTAAATTGGGATCGATCTCCAGGATCACCTGTGTCCCCGATTACTGATTACAGTTTGGCCGGTGGGAGGAGCCTCTGGGACAGGAGGTGGTTCCTTTACACAGAGTCACAGATGTCGCCCGGATCACCGAACCAGAGTGTGGGGTCATCCCACTGAGGTTTTTGGGTGATGTCCTTTCACAGCGACGCATGACCTGTTAGCAGGAAGCTCCGCCATTTTGGTTCAGCGATCCAGAAAGTTTGTTTCTCTGTGTTCAGGAAAATTTGGTAAAACTTTATTTGAACCTTAAACCCGCTTCTGCACTGTGCAGCTGTGAGTGGACATGGGGACATTTCAGTCTATTATTGGCATTAATGTCACCATGTCTTCGTAATGCAGAGTGTCCCCACAGTGCCTGACTGTCTTCATAAAGGAAAAACGTCCCCATAATACAGAGATGTCCTCGTGCACGTAAAAGGGATGCTTTCTGCCCCAAAAGCTCCTCCCACCGCCCCTGACAGTCCCAGTGCATGCTGGGAGATGTAGTCACTGCCCCTCCTCCACTGTGTCCCCACTGATGATGTCAGTCTCCGCCTACCTCCACAGCCCTTTAGCTCCACCCTGATGTCCCGTGGAAAGCTGCTAACTCCACACAGAGCCAGCTGGAGTTAGGAGGTTTCCACGTTTTTGGTGTTAAGGACAGCAGCCGGCCGAGCGCGTCACCGAGAACACGCCCTCTGAGAAACGACCTGCAGACCGAGCGAGGTCAACCCGTCTGTCAGCACCAAGACGTCAACCAGAAAGTCCATGAAAAACTAACAGCGAAGTTATAATAGTTTTAATTTATTTACAAGCTCAGTTCACAGATCAGTGACAGATGCATGGCTGTGCTGTGTGACGCGTTCACGCACTAACACACATTAATACCTTTGTATTTATGTATATTTATCAGACACACGTCTGTATGTCGGTGTCTCAAACACATCACATCTGTACGGGCAGATGTTGTTTTTATATGAAGGTTTTTACAGTTTTGAATATGTTTTAAAACATTTAGAAAATCCACAAACGCTCACATCAGTGAGAAACGTGTTTGTTCTTTTTACGGAATAAAGTTCAATCATTTCATTCAGAAACGCCCTCATAAGGCAGGGCACGTTATTAATAATGACTTTTACTTTGGCACAGTTTACGATCCTTCCTGTGCACTTCACAATAAGAGTACTGCTTTGTTCCAGAAACGAAAGCTGAATAAAATGATATGTGATAAAGTGTCGATGTCGTCATGTGAGCGTCAGGTTCCTCTCTCAGTGTTGAGCTGCACGTTTCCGATTCTCCTCACACTGACGTGTATTCGTGCCGGCGTGACCTGTGCAGGTCTGATCAGGTTTGTGACGAGTTGGGCTTCACGCCGTCGTTCTCGGTGACGCTCGGCTTCACACCAGGCGAGCTGCACCAATCGCTTCACAGCTGGAGCACATCTGCAGATTCAGCCTGGTGATGGGAGTCTAACGCTGATCCGCAGACTCATTCACGCTCCTATTTTGTTTAAACTGAGGAACACGAGAGTAAACTCCAGAAGCAAAACAAAAGTGGTTTCAATGTGACGCCGTTTAAATATCCAGGCATCACAGAAATATGGAGGCACTTCATGTTGATTTGTTGAAACTGACTGTGGGGAGGAAGAACTCCCTCTGAACAGGAAACAGGTAACACGGGAAACAAAGGAAGACGTTTATGTTAAAAAAAAAAAGAAAGTCAAGAACAAAATATCTGAAAGTTTTCCTCAGCTGTTTTTAAGAAACTGTCTTTTACTTTGAAGTGGTTTGGCACTTTCAAAATAAAAGACTTCTTAAACGTATTTATCGGTAGTTTAATTTAGAAACGTTGATGAGTGTTGGTGCAGCTCACCCTAAACTGTGTCACATGACACGTGACGTGCTGTGATGTCACAGTCTGTATTTATTTTTGCTGTTTACTTTGTTTCTGATGTAAACACACTGTACAGATGATGATGATGATGATGAAGGTCTCACCTGTAAGCTGATTGACTGTGGCTCGCTAGAAGAAGTTTTATTTTTGTGTTCACATTTTACTTCCTGTATCATAAAAACTGAAACTGTAGAAGAAGTTTCCCTCTGTCTGTGCACCGTTGACCTTTGACCTCCAGCCCGTTAGTGTTTGGTTGTTTTTTGACACATGTAGCCGCTCGACTCAAGTCGAGTTTCAGCGATTCCACTGCAGACATTTTACTCTAATCCACTTCCTGTGTCAGACAGGAAGTGGGGTGTTGCTGTAGAGCTTGGTGTGTGATTTGTTTCAGATTTTAGCGGCGCCGTGTCATCACGTGAACACTTTTGAATCCGTGTTTGTGTAACTGAGCTTAACCTGCCCGTCGTCTCTGCCGACGACACTTTCAGTAATAAACTAATATTTATTTGAAACGCGTCCGAGTTTTTCTGCTTGTGACATCATTTGTGGCGGTCCTGTGAAAACCACGTGTCTCCACTGTGACCAGTTCTTAAACACGGCCAGAAGTAAGCGGACAGTTGGGTGAGCGGCTTCCTAGTCTGATCCCTCGTTAGACCAGGGGCCCGTTCTTCGTACCTCGCTTACTACATCCAAGATCAAATCATCGCACTAACTTTGAGCTCACTATCCCGGTTCCCCGAACACACCTGCTGTTGACGATCAGTACAGCTGGATGAAGTAATGTGAGATCACTGGGTGGCTTAACAGGGGCTACGCATCGATAGTAGAAACATTGATCGGCAACCCTCTGATTGGTCGGCGAAAATGTCGAAGGTGCGCGCTCGGTATTTTTCGGCAGCAGAGCAAGAACTCTTGATTGAGGGATTTCAGGAGTTTCAGAGTTTAATTAAAACGCAAGGGAACACTGCAAAGGCTGCAAAAGCAAGGAGAGAGGGCTGGCAGGAAGTTGCTGACAAATTAAACTCGTAAGTAATTTAATAATAACAATAATAATGGATTGGATTTATATAGTGCTTTTCAAGGCACCCAAAGCGCTTTACAATGCCACTATTCATTCACTCTCACATTCACACACTGGTGGAGGCAGCTACAGGTGTAGCCACAGCTGCCCTGGGACAGACTGACAGAAGCCAGGCTGCCATATCGCGCCATCGACCCCTCTGGCCAACACCAGTAGGCGGTAGGGTAGATTTATCATATTATATTATATTATATTATATTATATTACATTATATCCTCTTTCACATTAGAGCCACAACAGGACCCACTAGAACATGGGAACAAGTAAAAGTGAAATATAAGAATATTCTACAGAATGGTAATATTTATCACTTATATTGCTTTTCGTCTCTAGGAAAGAGAGCCTGAAATAATCTGTTTGTTTGTTTATAACAGCAACCAAGAAAAGGGCAGAGGAAAAAAAGACAGGTGGTGGTCCTGCACCCCCTCATCAACAAGTTGGTTAAGTGAATAATACCCTCACGGGAAAATCGATATCTCTCAATGAGCACACTGTCGCGCTGAGCTAAAGGATCCTGTCTATCCCGCAATATACGCTGAATCCTGAGGACTCTCCTTATCAATCTTGCACCTTCTGCAATGGGCTGCTCGCGTATACGGACAGGACATGGCTGAGACAGGCTTCCCAAATCCACCTTCGCTTTTATAGAATCATCAGAATCATCAGAAACTTTATTGTCATTGTCACGAGAACAACGAAATTAAGAATGGTCCCCGATCATTGCATCATCCCTAGCAATATCAAAATATAAATAAAACAATAAAATTCAATAAATAAAATAGATAGAATACTTAAAATACTAATAAGATATAACAGTAAAACATTCACATACATTCCCACACACATGCTTCAGACCGTGCATAGATTAACACAAGAGTGGCGTGATGGACATTTTTTTGTAGTATTCAGATGTGTTATTGCAGTTGGATAACAGCTGTGTTTGAGTCTATTAGTCCTTGCTCTGATTGCCCTGTACCGTCTGCCTGAGGGCAGCAGTTCGAACAGGGAGTGGCCAGGATGTGAGGTGTCTTTTATGATGTTTTGGGCCTTTTTAAAACAGTGGGCATTGTGTAGAACTTCCAGTGTGGGGAGAGGGCAGCCAGTGATCTTTTGGGCGGTGTTAATGATCCCTTGGAGTGCTTTCCTCTGAGCCCCTGTGCAGCTAGTGTACCAGATGCATATGCAGTAAGTTAGAACACTCTCAATGGTGGCTCTGTAGAAGGACACCAGCAGTCTCTGTGTGATGTTATTCCTCCTGAGAAGGAAGTACAGTCTCTGTTGGGCCTTTTTCAGCAGCTCGGAGGTGTTCACACTCCAGGAAAGGTTCTCCTCTATATTGACTCCCAGGAAGCGGAAGCTTGCCACCCTTTCTACACAGTCCCCATTTATGAATAGTGGTTGGATCTCTGCCTTTTTCCTTCTGAAGTCTATTATGAGTTCTTTGGTTTTTGAAGTGTTGAGGAGGAGGTTATTGGCCTTACACCATGACGTCAGCTGCTCCACCTCGTCTCTGTACGTAGACTCGTCTCCCTTGGAAATGAGCCCCACCACTGTGGTGTCATCTGCAAATTTCACAAAGATGTTGCTGTGGTGGCGAGGAGTGCAGTCGTGTGTGTAGAGAGAGTAGAGCAGTGGACTGAGCACACAGCCCTGGGGTGAGCCAGTGCTGAGACTCAGGGCTGAGGATGTGTGATGGCCAACTCTGACTCTCTGTCTACGGCCCGAGAGGAAGCTATTGATCCACATGCAGGTGCTGTATGGAAGCCCCAGGTCTTGTAGCTTGGCCACCAGTTTGTGTGGAAGGATGGTGTTAAAAGCTGAGCAGTAATCCACGAAGAGCATCCGCACATAGCTACCATGCTCTTCCAGGTGAGTTAATGCAGCAGGAGTGCTGTGGCTACAGCGTCTTCCGTGGATCGGTTTGCTCTGTAGGCAAACTGGTGTGGATCCAGGCTGCGGGGCAGGGCTGCTGTGATGTGTCTGCGGACCAGCTTCTCAAAGCATTTCATTACCACTGGGGTGAGTGCCACCGGTCTGTAGTCATTCAGGCCAGTGATGTGGGGCTTTACACGAAGTGATTTACTATTACTACTCTGAAATATGAATTACATCTGTAATAATCACATACATGTAATAGAATGTTAATAGTACATTTCCCTTTTTTAGGAAATGACCTGTATGTATCTGTGTGACATCAATACAAGGATCAAATACTGCATTATCTTTAGTTACATTGATAATATTTATTTATGGTAAAACAGTGGTGGAATATCGCTGTTGCTTTCGTATACATGAAGCGGACATACCTGCGTGGCTGCGATCTAATCCTGTTTACATAAAGTAAGCCTGCTCCCGAGCAGGTTTACGCTTACGGATCTGTTGCTATGACAGCAAGTCCCGGATGAGCTTCGGGGAACCGAACGATCCAAGATCACGCGAAATCGTCAACAATCAAATCCAGCTAACTTACTTAGCGAGGTACGAAGAACGGACCCCTGGAGACAAGAGGCAGGCCCTCATTAGGCTGAACCACCAGAATAAACCAATCAGAAAGCAGAAACTGGGAGTGTCCAAACCAGCTGCTCACTGTTAAAACGAACAAACACATAAAGTCATGAAAGACGATGACAGAATGATTCACCACATCGAGCCGAGTCAGGAGCACCGAAGGTCGACAGCCAGGACACGCCGTCACGGATGGAAACAGCAAGCTGCGAACTCCGGGTGCGCCCAGGAAGGTCGAACGTTGTCACATCTAACGAAAGTGCACACGTGTGAAAACACGTTTGACAGGTGAAGCTGGGTGGACGTTTAACGATGGCGAGAAAAGAGCGGAAAGCAGAGCATCCGTCTAACACAGCGGAGGCAGCGTTATGGCGTGGGCACAGGGGAGCCGCTCTGGTGTTTCCCGAGGACGTGAGCGGACGTGCTCTCTGGGGGCCGAGCCAAAACAACCCAGGATGTGAGATTTTCTCAAAGCTCGTCAGCTGATCTCAGGCCAGCGGAGCAGTTTTGGCCGCAGCGTGCGGTCCTCACCGAGTCTTACCTTCGTGTAAACACGTCTGAGTGTTCACGTGCAACAACAGGTAAACCCTCCAATCAAAGCTCAAAGTTTGGTTGTATTGCAGGGGTTGGGAGTGATTGGTGGGGAGCGTGACAGGTTATAGTGGGAGTGTTAGGAGGGGCTTTGTGGTTTGATATGGGGCTGGTTTTGAGGCGGTACTGTTAAGTTTTGCTGTGATTGGCTGCTGAGGAGAGGGTTTGTTGGTATTTGGGTCATCTGTTATTTACTGGCATAGTTTCAGAAGTATTTAGGGGGGGTCAGCGGGTTGGGGGGTGGGGCTGGGGGGGCGTACAGGTGAGTGGTTATTGAGCCTGCTCAGAGACGTTGATGCCGCTCTGCATCACTGCACAGCTTTCACTGGAAGTGCAGGACAGAGTAAAGCTCAAAGCACCAACAGGCTGGAGCCACAGAGGATTGTGGGTACTGTAGTCTTGCAGGTCAACGTTTGTGTCGTAATGAAGAAGCATACAGGGGATTGGAGGGCAGTGAAAGGCAGCAGCTGTGTTCTTTATCGTGGGGGGGGGGGCGTTGGGGGGTATTTCCTGGGGCAGTTTCTGTGTGTGGCTGCAGCTCGAGGCTCTGCAGCCGTTTTCGGTGCGCGGTCTTATTGTTGACTCTCAGTCTGAAGGTCACGGCGTGATGCCGCCGGTCAGTGCACTGAAACTCAGCTGACCACCTCCGACCGGCCGCTGTGATTGGCTGAGCCGGCCATGTTACACAGTTACACAGAGGAAGAGGCTGCAGGTGTTTGGGCTTCGCCGCAGACGCAGAAGGAAAGGAGCAGACAGGTGAGTGTTTCTGAGCTGAACGCTCACCCTCAGCTGTTTACAGAGCCTTTCTCTGCCTGCTCAGTCAGCTGGAAACCTCGTATGTGCAGGAAAAACCAGCAGCTCCGTGCATGAAAACTCAGACCAGACCGGGCCTCAGACAGGGACTGGTTAGGGACCAGACCGGGCCTCAGACAGGGACTGGTTAGGGACCAGACCGGGCCTCAGACAGGGACTGGTTAGGGACCAGGCCTTGGGCCGCAGACAGGGACTGGTTAGGGACCAGGCCTTGGGCCGCAGACGGGGCTTCAGAGCGTTCTGTTTTAATGAATGTGGAGTAAAAGCGACAGACGCAGCGTGGGGTGGAGGGTCTGTGTATTTCCCGTGCTTCTCCTCTCGGTGGTCGTCACAGTAACCCTGAAGCCCTTTGGCTGTTGCCATGGTAACCCTGTGTTATTTCTGGAGCCTGTAATGAAGCGGAGGAGTGAGGAAGACGAGGAGGCTGAATTCCTCCTCCCCCTCGATGCTCCGTGGAGCTTCCAGATTTTCCTCTTTGAGGGATTTTGATGTTCTTCTTGTGGAGTTCCTGAAGGCTCCTTCCTGGTTTCCCGTCACTTCAGGCTCTTCTTCAACGGGAACGTAAACTCGAATCCAAACCTCACTGAACACGGTCAGAGCGAGACCGTGCATGATGCGACCCAGTCCACACACTTCCTGCTGAGGCTGCTGGTTTCTCCGAGCAGCCGGTGAGACGTTCAGTGTCACTCAGTTCGCTTTAATTTCGTTCACAAACATCTGGAAACATCTGCAGGTATCGCTGGGCTCGTCACACCTCAGCAGCTCCGAGCCTTCCTCTGCTGAGACGTGTGCTGACATTTAAAGAGCTCGTGTTTGAGTCAAACTGTCGGCCATGATAGCGAGTCGGAGAGGTCAGAGCGTCAGGGGCACACCTGAGCCCGGGCCTGATGCTCTCTGCACGCTTTTACTTTTTAAAATGTGATCAGAGTAACCTGCTTCCTGTCCCCCCCCCTCCCCTCAGATCTACTATGTGACCTTTAGTGGGCCCCCCCCCCCTCAGGTTGGAGCGTTACGGAGCTTCTGGTTTTTACCAATGTTTCTGTTTCTGATTCTCAGCTGAGCTCCACCTGACCTCTGACCTCTCCAGGACCATGCTGTCACCTGTCAGCTCATCTCAGTCTGACCCATCGGGACTCAAACGTCTCTGTTTGTGGCTCCATCGCTGCTCCTCCCCTCCTCTCCCTCTCCCCGTCAGCTGCGGCGACTCCTGCCCTCCGTCAGCATCGCGCCGTCTCCCCCTGCTGGTGGCCCTGCTGCTCTGCGGCCTGCTGCTGATGGTGCTGCTGCTGCTGTGGAACTACCACTGTGTGTTCATCTCACACCTCTGCTCCCCCCTGGGGGAGGAAGGGGGGGAGATGGGCTCGTGAATTCTGACCGGTCTGGTCCAGTCCTGCTGTGCCAAGTCAGCACTGTGTCATTGATGATGATGATGATGATGACGGCTCGGGACGGTTTTCAGTTTTAATAAAAATGTAACAATCAAAATAAAAAATCTTAAACGTGCTGACGTCAAAGGTTCCTTCTCTGAATCTCGCAAACCGCCTTTTCTGTTCATATGAAGGGGCGTGGCCTTTACACGATGGAACATGATGAATGGTGTAGCAGCCACCAGGGGGCGATCCAAATACGTCTCCCATTCATGAGCGGTGTTTTTACTGATGTGCATCTGAAGCCAGCGCGTACTTCCTGTTTCTGTGGCGGGCGTTCATGTTAAAAACGTTAGTAATGATGAGGTCGTCAGATCACTGTGCACTGCATAGAAGGGGGATTCAAAGTTCCTGTTCAGGATGGGCAGCCAATCAGAATAACGTTGCTCTGAATGAGGGAGGAGCTAAAAAACTTGCTTTAGCAGCTGCTGCATGAAGAGAAGTAAAAACTCCTCCATGCTGGTTTTCAGGACTGATCACGTCCCGCAGGTGAAACACGCACACCTGCTCAGGTAAAGACCAGGCTCACACACTCACACACACTCTGGCTCTGTCCCAATTCAGAGTCTGCACGCTTGACTATATATATATATATATATATGCATATATATATATGCATATATATATATGCATATATATATATGCATATATATATATGCATATATATATATCTCATAATAATCTGACAATACTATAATATTGGCCATATTATATTTACATCACGACAGTGAGATGACTTTAGTCTCATGAGCAACATTAGCTAATTGTCATTTACTAGCTAATCTTAAATGAGTGTTCAGCACAGACATGAAGCCCAACAATCATGTTTACAGTCCTGTGGTCTCAGCCTCAGATACTCAACTAATCAAAGTGATGTCATGACAAAAATGAATGACCAACAAAACATTTTTCTCCTTCATTTCTGTCACACAATAATAATAATAATGGATTGGATTTATATAGGGCTTTTCCATAGATACATTTCAGTTTACCAGTCATGAGGCTCCAAATTATACCAGGAGTGGGGTATAGGGCTTTTCAAGGCACCCAAAGCGCTTTACAATACCACTATTCATTCACTCTCACATTCACACACTGGTGGAGGCAGCTACGGTTGTAGCCACAGCTGCCCTGGGGCAGACTGACAGAAGCCAGGCTGCCATATCGCGCCATCGGCCCCTCTGGCCAACACCAGTAGACGGTAGGGTAAAGTGTCTTGCCCAAGGACACAACGACCAGGAAAGAGAGCCCGGGGATCGAACCGGCAACCTTCCGGTTACAGATACGCTTCCCAACCCCCTGAGCCACGGTCGCCCACAAAGCTGTATGTAACGTGTCTCTCGGTTAGTATCATGGTTGCTAGGCAACCTGAACAGCGGGGCGAAGGCTAGACCGTCCCATTTCACAAGCCTCTCACTTCCGTACTTCTCGTACTTATAGTACGCACCGTACGTAGTACGCGTAGTGCGCGTACTTCAAGCGTGCAGACCCTGAATTGGGACACAGGCACAGTGCGAGAGCACGAGAGTGTAAAAAAAGCCTGCAGACACGTCATTTTAAACCCTCCATTACGGTTCTATTCCTGTCTGCCAGCAGGGCGCCACGCCCAAAACCTGCACCACCGCCGCTGCTTTATTTCCTGAGTCGCTTTGGTGCTGCTGAGGAGACAAACCAACACGTTTACTCAGGAACTGCTGCTGAATGACACCTGAATCACATTCACCCCCACTGCGACCTCTGAGGCCCCAGCAGGTCCCGGGGTTCTCCTGAACCTCCTGGAGGACCCTGGGAGCCTCCACTCTGTAAAGCCCAGCTTCAGCCTCAGGATGAGTTTAACAGCTGCCTTCGTTTTTGCTGTTTGTGGGGGAAGCCGGCAGGCTGCTCAGCTGCTCAGAGACTGTCAGGTCAGACACCGAGACAGGAAGTCAGAGTACTGGACTTTCAGAATAAAAGTTGGAACGTGTTCATTCTTGCAGACTGAACCTTACCTGCTCTGAGGAAGTGCAGGTCAGGTATGAAGTTTTCATTTTGTTGTCATTTCATTTTGGAGATTTTTCAGTTACACATGCATTCAAATTTTTTCCACGTGATCAGACCAAAGGCAGCTTTTTACTTGTACCGAATTTCCCAGAGGAACCCACCCGAGGGATTAATAAAGTTCTATCTTCTATCTTATCTTGTACAGAAACCTCAGGTTTGTGAAGCTCAAAATCTCAGGTGAATCCAAAGGTGACCCTTTCTGTACAGGAGCATCACACAGACTGATTAAAACTCTGGTATAATTCCTAAAGAAAGTCCTTTTGAAACGCATCTTTGCACCAAACCATGGAAGTCAATAAAAGGAATAGCATCTTCAATATACACTATTATTAATGAAAAATTACCTGACTACAACAAAACGGCTCTGAAAAGAAAATGGGAGGCAGATCTGGGCTATGTTTATGAAGAGGTAGAATGGTACCATCTAATGGAACAGGCACAGACCATGTTAATTTCCACAAATCATAGACAAATGCAATTTAATATATTCCACAGGACATATTATACACCTTACAGATTACATAAAATTGATATTAATTACTCTCCCAAATGTTTGAGATGTAAGGTGATAGATGGTGATCTCCTTCATATGATGTGGAATTGCCCAGTAATAGAGGAGTTCTGGAGACGGATCACTGAAATAATTTCAAGGGTAATTGGGATCCAAGTCGAAATGGACCCAAAACTATGGATTTTAGGTGACATAGATTCTATAAACGTGGATTACCACAAGAAATATTTTATTTTACTTGCAAGTACTGCAGTTAAAAAATGTATTCTGACACATTGGAAATCTGAAAATTCTCCAACACTGAGATATTGGATTAATGAGTTAGCATCCTACTGTACACCTGAGAAGATATCGCATAGTGTAAAAGGGAAATACGGAACCTTTAAAAAAATTTGGGGACCATTTCTTTCAGTATTACCGTCTTTGGACTTGAGAGAATATAGAGATGATGTAAATTCCTCTGGGTTTACCCTGAATTGATCTTCGGTTAGGCCCTTCTGATCAGAGTTCTTGAATGTTGTGCTGATTCTTGTGTATAGACGGGTGTAAATATGGGCTGTTTGGATACACGAATGTGATGAAGTTGAGAGCCATACAGGGGTAAAGGGGTGGGGGGATGGTGGGAGGGGTTCACACGTTATGTTTTTCTTTTTTTTTTTTTCTTTTTTTTTTTTAAATTTTTGTAATTACCAATACTGTTACTATTATAATTATTATTTATTATTATTATTATTAATACGCCCGTATTTTCTGTGTTCGGTCCTCAGATGGGTGAGGCAATGTTAGAAAGATAAAGATACTAGAGTGTGTTCCTGAGAATTTTTTTTTTTTTTTTTTTGGTCATAATGACCAGTCAAGCTTTGGCTAGTTGATGATACTTTGTCCCATAACTGTAAACGTCTTTTATTGTTTGTTTCTGTTTGTTTGTTGTTCATTTTCAATTTAAAAAATGAAAATAAAAAGTTAAAAAAAAACAAAAACAAAAAACTCTGGTATAGCCTCCTCAAACAGTGTCCTCATGGCAGCCATGTTATTGGTCACATGATGTCAGTAAAGATGCTCCAGAAGCATAAACACAGTCCAGAGGTCCAGCTTAGGTGAAGCGAGCAGCTACAGCCACCTGTGTCACCATCCACCTGTCAGTCAAAGAGGCCACGCCCCCTAATAATGGAAGCTTTAAAATGATCTTAGAGACCCAACAGTTTGTGTATCCGGCTGTAAACATGTTTATTTCTGCTTTAAAGTTTTAACATGGAACTCACTCACTGCTGCCTCTGCTGGACGTCAGAGGAACTGCAGGGTGGTGATGAGTGGGCATGAGTGGGTGGAGCCTCAGATCCCTGCTCTGAGCTCAGAGTGCTGGATTTTAGTTTAAATAGATTTTTCTTGGTGCCAAATCCCAAATTTAGTGGCCTGAATCCAGTCACCCCAGCCATAAACTGTTCAGACTGCTTCCATCAGGAAGGAGGTTCTGCAGCATCCGGTCCCGTACCAGCAGACTGAGAGACAGCTTCTTCCATCAGGCCATCAGACTGCTGAACACGTCATAGACACCTCAGCTTCACTACTGGAACTTTAACATTATGCACTCCATACTGTACAGTAATGCCACTGTTTTGCACATATTCAACTCTGTATATTTTATTTTATATATTTTATTTATTGTTTACTCTATTTAATTTGTAAAATATGTGTATATACACACACACACACACACACACACACACACACACACACACACACACACACACACACGTAGAAAAATATTTAGTATACACATCCAGAAATGCATATACTATTATATATTGTACATATATTTATTAGTTTCAGATGTAGCCATTCTTGTATTTTGCTTGTTTACATTATTGTATTTTGCACAACTCTGTTGCTTGTGAAGCTCGCACACAAGAATTTCACTCACATGTGCTGTACCAATGTACCTGCAACATGTGATGTGACAATAAAAGTGATTTGATTTGATTTGAATATGAAGAGTCTGAGCTGCTGTTCTCTCTGTAACGATGTTTTACTTTGAAAGGTCAAACCGGAACCTATCTGTTGTTTGCGTCCATTGTGACACACGTGACAGCGGCGTCTGGCGCGTGTGTGCAGTGAAGCAGCGCGAGCAGCTCAGCTGTTCAAACCTGCCACAGACAGAAAGCCCGTCAGCAGCCCGGGACGCTGAACGACACTACCGGGACTGAACCAGAGACTCTACCGAGACTCTGACCGGAGGCTGTCGGTGTCTGACGCGGGGGATGCCGGTGTGAGCCCGGGCTCTGTTGTGTCTCTGTTCCCGGTCAGAGTCCCGCCGGTACCGGCGGATGAAGATGCGGACTCTGGTGCTGCTCTGTCTCTGGCTGAGCCTCCGCCCGTGCAGAGCGCCGCCGGGGCTCTGCGGGCCGTGCCAGCCGGACCGGTGCTCGCTGCCCGGCGGCTGCCGGGCCGGGCTGGTGCCGGACTCCTGCGGCTGCTGCCTGGAGTGCGGGAACCTAGAGGGCCAGCCCTGCGACCCCGGGAACCGGAGCGTGTTCTACGGGCTGTGTGGGAGCGGACTGCGGTGTGAGGCGGGAGGAGGAGGAGGAGAGGATGAAGAGGAGGAGTGCGTGTGTGAGGAGCAGGAGCCGGTGTGCGGCTCTGACGGGAGAACATACATGAACATGTGTCAGCTGAGGGAGGCCGTCTACTCCACACCCGAGCTCCACACCGCGGGGAGGGGCCCCTGCAGGACAGGTAGGAACACCTGAGGCAGGACAGGTGGGAGCCGCAGGGCAGGTAACCACCTGCTGTTCCACTGCTCACCTCATTCATTCATATTTTTAAAGGTACATATGTTGGGAGAGCTCACATGTGATGATAATGGTGATGATTCCTTTACTTTTACCTGCAGGTAAATTTGCTTTATAGGGGAATGACATCGTTTGGCTTCCTTTCACAAAACAGCACACATATTTAAACCGGACACACACATATTCTGAGGCAAGAAGCTGAAATTGACCCCGTAGAGGATGGAGCCATTATTAAGAAGTGATAAAGCATCGTCTGTACCTGTTTAGAGTACAGGCAGGTAAACAGGGCTGTGACTCACCTGTCAGACCACCAGTGAGTTTGCTCTGTGACAGAAGTGTGACCGAACCACGCAACAAAGTTCAAATAGTTCGGTCAGTGTGGAAATGAGCAGGTTTTCTGACGCAGTAAATGCGCTGTGACCCTTTCTGCAGACTGATTTGCAATTCTCATCGCAGTTCAGTTTTCATTGATCATGGTCCTGAAATATTTATACGATTGCGCTTGCTCTATTGATGATGATGATGAGTTCCTCAGTTCACCCAGTCTCTGTGGTTTAGCCCTCGGAGTAAAGAGGAGGAGCCCAGGCCGAGCTGGTTTAGCTGTTTTGATGTGTTGAGCTCCACAAGCTGAGCGCCATTTTATCTGCATTAGAGTTCAGAGGTCAGGCGTGCACGGCTTCAGTTAAAAATGGAAACGAAGAGCAGACGTCAGATATCGAGCAAAGGGGCGAACTCACGTTTCATCCAGGAAACGGTCGCCTCACACTGAGCGCCTACGGGACCCCAGAGGGCCCAAAAACACGAGCACACACACCTGAAATCAGCACAGAGTAAAACTGCAGGTCAGAGGTCATCTCATCTCTGTATGTGAGCTCTCTGAGGTCATCAGTCAGCTGATCGCTCCTCACATGTAATGACTGACACACACAGTCTGAGATTTCTGCTCCGCCCAGCCTAACCTCTCTCTCACCTGTGGCAGTGCCGGTCATTAAGGTGCCTCCTCACAGTCAGGTGAACGGGACGGGCAGCAGTCTCATCTTTCTCTGTGAAGTGTTTGCGTTTCCGATGGCGTTGGTCGAGTGGACGAAGGAGGGACGAGACGTCGTCCTGCCCGGAGACGACCCGCACATCTCCGTCCAGGTACACGTGCGCCTGAGCCTGCAGCCCCGCCCCTCTGGGACAGATTTCAGTACCTGTCTGATTGTCTCTCTCGCAGTCTCGAGGCGGTCCTCTGAAGTTCGAGCTCTCCAGCTGGCTGCAGATTGAGGGGGCGGAGACGGGGGACTCTGGGACCTATCGCTGCACAGCTCGTAACAACCTGGGGACGGCCTCGGCCTCGGCTGTACTGGGAGTGCTGGGAGCAGGTGAGACAGGCGTTTGAAATGGGAGAAACAGAAACTAAAAGACTCGGGTTTGTCTCACTGACGTGTCTCTGTCTCCACCTGTCTGCGGCTCTGTCAGAGGAGCTGTCGTCCTACCTGGCTAACAGTGACAGGAAGCAGCCGATGGACATCGCAGACTATGACCAGGACATCTACTGAGCTTCATGATGTCACCTCCTCTGTACAGGCGTCTCTGATTTTCTTCTTCTCTGTATATGCGAACATTACTCTGACATCACACGGGGCAGTGACATGGACACTTGGCGTGCTGGGCGTTCGAGCCTGCGTCTCCTGTCAGATCTGTTGTGTGAAACTTTTTTTAAAATTATGAATAAAGGTTTACAAACTGACCTCTGGCCTCTAACAGACCTTCACATTTTCACTCATAGCACTGAGGTTATAGACAGTTTTTCCTCCTTCCAGTGCATGTCTGGGCAAGCAGGGCGGGCAGTGCTTGCCCAGTTAACTCTAAAAAGGGGCATTTCAGTTTGGGCTAGTACCATTTTGGGTTCTTGCAACCTCAAATGAATTTATTTGGGCAAGAGAGGGAGTTATCAACTCCTGCTAGCTAGCTTGGTTAGAAGCTAGCTAGCAGGCTATTAGTTAGAAGGCATCTAACTAATTAATGCCGTAATCGGCCTTAAAATGCAGCCTTTAAGGCTGCAGACCCTGAATTGGGATACAGCCCATGTTTTCTACAGTCACTGGTGTGGATTGACTCACTACTGCCTCTGCTGGATGCTAGAGGAACTGCAGGCTTTGGTGCTTCATGTTTCAGTCCTGAAGGCTAACGGTGCTGAGGAGCCTGAATGGAACGTGGAGGCTTCAGAGCAGCTGGAGCACGGCCTGGCTTTGCTTCTGGCTGATCGTTTCACCACATGTTGCTTCAGTTTCCTGTGAATGTCAGACAGATGCATGGAGAGGATTTCATTCCAGCTGCTGTCTCAGAGGAACTCCGACTTCCAAGAATCTAAATCTGGTTCAGTCCGGCCTGTTTCAGGAGGTCCTGCAGCCCGAGCCCAACACAACACGTTTAAAAAGCTCAGCACTTTGTTTTTGAAACGTGGTTTTAGTGTCAGGGTTACAGTTAGGTTATGGTTAGAGTAAGCAGCTAGGGAAGGCATTATGTCAGTTAGATGTCCCCACTAAGATATGAAAACAACTGTGTGTGTGTGTGTGTGTGTGTGCTGCTATAAAGACATCAGCTGCTTTGCTTATTGGCATCATCACGTCACTCATATCAAAATAATGATGACAGGGAGGCACGACCTCCAGGAGTCTTGCATTTGTCCAGGATCAGAACCTCAGCTGTACATCCGTCAGCGCTGGGATGATTACTGTGAGACGTTACAGCAGCTGAGCCCAACGTGACACAGCAGAAAGATGAAATATAACGACTGCTGCTCTCTGTCAGAAACATTACCGTTCACACTCAGACGCTTTTATTCCGCCATAAATCTCTGAGAGATCATCTCAGGAAGTGCTTCCTGTCTGCGACACACTGCGGCTCTTCTCCAGGAAATTCCAGCAGATTTACCACAAGCTGCAAATAACTACCAGACTTCCAGACCAGCCAATCAGAGGCCACGAAACACAGCTGAAGAAACAACACTCTACTTCATTTATTGTTTTACTCACTGCTACATGCAAATATACGCAGCCTAGGCACAGATTCTATTTTGTTTTATTTTAGGGGTGATGCACATTGATCACCAATGTAATCCAAAACTGTTGTAAAATACACAAAAGCTATAAAAAAAACATTTCACTTTTTATTAATTAAATTTATTTTTATTATGCACAATATTTACAATAAATTAAAAATTAAACAATAACTAAAAACACAAACTGCATTTTTGCTCTTTATGCAGTTTACTTACTGTTTCTTGCTGTTAGCTGAATTTATTGGATAAATCTGCAGCCCATCTGTTATTTCTGAAATGTTTTTGGTGACTGGGAAGAAACAGAAACACAGAAAAAAGAATTCTGAAAAGCCGACTGTAGCAGAAAACAGCACAAATATAAACGTGCACAGATGATTCCGTGTACCTCTGAACCCTGTATGTCTGTGAAGGTTCTCAGTCATCCAGGTCATCGTAGTCAAAGGAGCTGCAAAGAAAAGCGTCTGGACTTCTTTAAGTTGCTTGAAGACGTTTCACCTCTCATCCGAGAAGCTACTTCAGTTCGAAGGTCAAATGGTGGAGAGTCCCAGATATAAACCTAGTGGGAGTGACCCCCCACAGAGGGACAAAAGGACCCCCTGATGATCCTCTAATCGCCTGAGCCAAGGTGGGAAACTGGGTGTGGGTCCCAATCAGCCAGAGTTTCAGGTAAGCTCATTGTGAAACCTGGCCCCACCTTATCATGCGAATTCCTGAGGTCAGATGGCCCAGGATCTGAACCCTGTAGTTCCTCAGCTGGCCGCATGTCTTCCTCCGCGCCGGCAGGGGGCGACAGAAGACACAAGTATCATCGTCAGTATGTGTTTACTTGTAACTGAGCTAGCTTTAGCATCTGCTGAACATTAAGGTGAGCTAAAGTAACCTGGAGTTCAATTTAAACGTGTAAACTCTGATTATTAAACTAGTTCGTGTCTTTAAACAGGACGATAGAGGAAAAAGTTTAAAGTCAGACTGTGTTTGTTTGGAGACGTTAGTTTAGCTTGTTAGCCTAATAGCTAGTAGTGGGATGTCTCTGTTGAAAATGTGCTAATTTATTGTTTGTTTCGTTGCTGATTGAGTAAAGTTTCAGATAAGAAATTTATAAAGACATATTACGAGTCTCTAAAAGCCCGGTTTTAATTCGGCTTACACACCAAATAGCAGACCTGATTCTCCGCGGCTTTACGCTTCGAGGTTTGTAATGAGCTCCGTGACAGAAGTGAAGCCTGTAACGTTAAAGACTTGGAAATGACAAAAGTCTCCTCCCTCTGCTTGTCCTGGAACTGCGGTTTGATTTAGTGCCAGATTTCTGTTTAATGTGCTGATTTAAAGCTGGTTTGTTTATCGGCTGATTCCCAGAATTCATATTAAAATCATTCAGACACGTTATGAATCTGTAAGAAAACTGCTTTACATTCATATATGACGGACGTCAGAGGAGAAACTTCATCTTTGCAGGTACAGCTGCTGAGAGGTCAGAGGTCAGCACGCCTTCATCATGGTCAAACAGCCACAGAGGACAGACAGGTGAGTTACCTGTGTCAGGTGTTGTTTCTCTGACTTGAACCTGACACACATGTCAGGTCTTTCAGAGCAGGCGTGACGGTTCAGACGTCTGTCGTGGATTTGAATGTGTGATAAACTTATAGAAGGTGTTAGATTATAATATTATTTTATGCCATGTTATACCCCTAATTAAAGATTGTGAATTATTATGTAGTTTTAGTTTGCATTATTCTCCTGAATTAGAAGAAGCTGATAACTATTGCATTAGTTAAACTGATTTGCATTACATTAAACTGCTGACTTGTTGTGAATGAATGATATTGTTTTATGATGCATTATACTGCTGAGTTATAAGAAATCTAATTTGTCTGAGTAGAAGAGAACATACTGGAGTTTTCTGCCCCATTTCAGCAGGAGCAGATAAACAGGGAGCCAAGGTCGTAGCTTAGGCGCTGTGTGAGAGAAAGCATGTGAATGTTTAGGCTTTGTATGATAAGGTGGAGGCACCAGAGGTTATAAAAGTTTGAGCAATGCTCCACCATTTTGAGATTTTGAGGCTGTCTGCATCAGTGTCCATCTCCCACGTGTGTGATCATTAAATCATCGTTTGACTCAACCCGACCGGACCAGTGTTGTTATTGTGGTTTTTCTCTTGTCTCCATCCCCAATATTTTGAACCTTAACAAAGGTGAAATGCATTGTGGGTGCTGCTGATAAACGCTGCTTCACATGTTGGTCTCCACCTGCAGGTGTTTTATACCCACTGCAGGAAGTGCATTGGCGAGGGTTCGATTCCCTGTCTGTGCTGCTCAGAGGAGGCCGCCTCCACCCCAGCAGGTACCCAAAACAGACTCTGCCTCCCCGTCCCCGCTGCAGCCCCAGCTCCTGCTGGTTTAATGCCTTGTGTTTGTCCAGGCGTCAGAAACAGGAAGTACTGAGAGCTGGCCACGCTGCAGCTCCACCGCCACAGAAGAAGAGAGGGGTGCTGATGGGCCGAGCCAGCCTGGAGGCGTGGGGTTGGAGGGAGGATCAGAAGAATCGGATTCAAAGCGAGCAAGGTTGGGAGGTCGTCTGCTAGGAACAAACGACGTCACTGTCTGACATCTGAGGAACTCGACTCACTCGGTGTGTTTTTGATGTTTTTCACAGGATGGAGGACGACGCTGCTCCGCCCAGCAGAGTCCCCGGGTCATGTGCTCCAGCGGCAGGTGTGTCTCTGTGGCATCCTTCAGGCTGATTTTCAGTCCTGTGCTGCGGATTGATAAAGCTTCCCTCTCTGTGTCACCAGATGTTCCTCCTCCCGGCCAGCAGGGGGCAGCAGAGGACAGCGAGGACAGCAGAGTGGCCGAGGTAAAGAACCATGCGATGCTCCATCTGCAGTCGGAACCACAGAGTAACGGAGACACACCTGACTGTCAGGTAACCTACCGTGATGTGTTTATAGCTGCAGGGCGTGGGGTCACTGAAGGTCACCATCCAGCAGAGCAGCGAGAGCCGAGAGTTTGGACAGACGGACAGGACGGCCGAGAGACAGACGGGCGGACTCCACTGTCACGTCTGTGACCTCACGTGTCGCTCTCTCCTGGTAAGAAACCCTCGGCTCTTCTTCTTCTTCCTCTGCCTCGTTCAGTCTTACCTGAGTCAGGTGTCCTCAGCACACTCAGGACTAGGGCTGGGTGTCGTCACTGATTTCTAGAATCGATTCGATTAAATTCGATTTGAATCTGGGAAATTTTGACAGTCAGAAATATTATAATTCAGATCGGTACATTTACATATTTTTGTATCAATAAAAAGGAAGCTGACACACGCAAGACTTTATCACAGGTGTGAGCGTCACAGTGAGGCCTTTGTGTCAAAGTAGCTGAAGATAAAACACAGAAAAACATGAAGGTTTTCCTGTTCTGGATTTTATAAAAATGTTCTGCAGTACATCAAAAATGAAAGAAAACCATGAATCAACATATGAACATCACCTCTGAAGTTACAGCGGTTTTATTAGAGACACGGCGTTTTACATTTTGCATAATTTTAGAAAGTTTAAATTTGTTCAGTATTGAACGGCAGAAATGAGGTTTTCTTTTCAGAAGTATGTAAACGAAAAAACAAAACAGCGACCGACAGCCTGTAAACAACAGTAGACTGGTGCGTAACAAGCAAGCGAATAATGCAGGAAACAGAGAGCGAGAGAGCTGTGCATGAAGTGAGATTTTATCCTGGTTCGGTCAGTGTTGTTTGGAGAGAGATAAACTAACAGCTTTAGAATCGGTGCAAAAAGGGCGTGAACACAAAGCGCCGACCCGCTGAAACATCAGCATCAGCGAGCTGTCGGCATTCAGCCCCGACCGTGTCCGTGCCGTCGGTCAGAAAGTAATAATAATAATAATAATAATAATGGATACTTTATTGATCCCCATGGGGAAATTACTTGTTTTTCTCTGCATTTGACCCATTCACTCAGTGAAGCAGTGGGCAGCCCACTAAGCAGGCGCCCGGGGAGCAGTGTGTAGGGACGGTACCTTGCTCAGGGGTACCTCAGGGTAGCCGTTAAGTGGATTCGAACCGCCGACCTTCCGATCATGGGGCGACCACTTTACCTACTGAGCTATCCCTGCCCCCAAAGTCACATCTCGCTGACTCTGATCCGCGGCTCCGCGCTGTGTGTTCACGTCTCCGTGCAGAATCGTGTTCCTGCTCTCATTTACTGTTTTAGCTGTTTGGTGGTTGTTGAAATTTTGTGAGGTTTCACCTGAGGTTCTGGCGTTTCGGGCAAAATAAATTTATGTTAAAAAATCGATTCAGGATTTTAATGAATGGATTATAAAAACCCACCCCTACTCAGGACATCCACAGCTTTCTCCACAGCAAGTCTTTGCTAACATCTGGAAACATTTGCTGTTGCCTCTGCCCAGTTAGCGCATGCACCTGCTTCCTGTTTTAAAGTCAGAGTCACTGACAGCAGCGAGCGGCTGTGAACGCTCCGAGGCTCATCGATCGACTAGCAGCCGATTTAAAACAACGGATGACCCGACAAACATGGCCGACGCAGCAGCATCATCTTCAAAGCCGCCACGAACTGCAGACAAAACGGGTGTTTTCTAAGGAACGCGCTCCTGCGACCCTTTCCTATTGGTGGAAAAATGTACCATGTTGACCAATTAAAAAATGATATAGCAACATGTGACATTAGGTCGTTTAGGAAGAGGGAGGAGTTTTTGGAGTACGACGGCGAGAGAGAGAGAGCGAGATAAAAAGAGAGTTTTGAGATGTGAAAGATTAGCGACGTTTAGCGTGTTTGGAGTACAGTCAGCATGTGGTTAGCGTGTAGTTTTGTTGTGTGAGAGAACACTGAGGCGACTGCTGAACGTTACAGTTCTGCCAAAAAGCCACCAAAGGCAGGCGGCAGCGTAAAGACTGTCTGCAGGTGGGAAACAGGAGCAGGGATGCACCCGAGCTCTGCATGATGATTTTGCAAAATGAAAAACTGTAAATTCAGACACGCGAGGTAAACAGAAGGGGAAACAGTAGTGAAGAGCAGCCAGTTACACCTGGACCACACAGGTCAGAGCGCGGTTCGTGCCCCTCCCTCAGTGCTTTGATGATGAATAATGCGATGCCACTGCTGCACGTCCTGGAACAGGTGAGCTTGGCTCTGCAGCCGTCGCTGTGAGTCCTGACCAATCAGGTGGCTTCATCCAGACACACCTGTAATAACTTGAGCTCTGTGACGAACAGCTGACCAGACACAACGTCACCAACCTCAGTCTGCACATCTGCACCAGCTGTGGATGTCAGGTCATGTGACAGGTGGACGTGCACAGGTGTCTACAGGTGTGCTCTGTTTATTTCCAGCTGTTTCAGGAGCACATGGCAGGACCTGAACACGTGAAGAAGCTGCAGGAGATCACACACTGCATCCACCTCAACACACACACACCGCAGGACAGGTGAACACACACACACACAGATCAGGGGCTCTGATTTGTTTAGTTTGAAAACCTTCAGGTGTGTCACTCTGCCAGCAGGGGGCGCCGCCGTGAGTCGCAGCGCTGGTGTGACACCTGTCAGACTCACTTCAGCGGTGATGTCATCATTCATCGGCGGACCAAACGACACAAGGTGAGAGTGAGACGTGATGATGACGTATCAGCGCAGACACGCCTCCTTACCCAACAGAGATCAGAGTAGAATAGAATAGAATAGCCCTTTACTGTCAGTGTACTTGCCAACTGTGCAGATTAAAATGTCAATAGAAGACTGTGTGTGTGTGTGTGTGTGTGTGTGTGTGTGTGTTCGTTCCAGATGTGCAAGCAGCTTTGCCGGCCCTTCTGTCCGGTGTGCGGACGTCACTTCAGGACGCCCAGGAAGTTTGTGGAGCACATGAAGTCATCGGAACATAAACAGCAGGTGAGTGAGGGCGTCGGCAGTCAGGTGACAGCAGGAAGCCAATGGCTGTGGCTGTCAGGTGGTCAGTGTCGCAGACGCTGGTGGTGACGTGTATCCTGAGTCTGTGTTCACTAAAAACTTCAGTGAAACAAAGCGAAGCAACGACTGTCCGCGTGACCGTCAACGGCGGGATCCACTCTGTGGGGCGCTGCTCAGCAGGATGTCCCGCCCCTCTGTGGGACAGCTGATGTTTCCTGTTTCCTCCCAGGTGCTCCTGGAGGAGGCTCAGGAGGAGGAGCTCATCACTGTGGATGCTGTCGGCTGCTTCGAGGAGGAGGGGGAGGAAGAGGAGGAGGGGGCGGTGGTGGAGGAAGAAGTGGATGTAGCTGACGAGGAAGAGGATGCAGCAACAAAGGAAAAGGTAAAATCAGGACGTCCTGTGGCGTCGAGTGAAATCACGATTCAGGAGTGACGACTTTAAACTGTTTCAGGTGGCTGAGGAAGAGGAGGACAAGCGGCGAGCAGAGTATGACCCCAGCACGGCGTGCGGTACGTCCCGGAGGTCGAAACCAGCTGATGGAGCTTTGTCGCCCCCCGGTGGACGATCTGTAGAGAGAAAATCCAGAAGGCGTAGATCAGTGTGTCTGTGGATTTTGTCTCGTGTCTCTGCGACAAACAGGAAGTGACGCTTTACTCTCTGTCCCCACAGGAAGCAGTTTTGTGGTTCCTGTTTGTGGCTTCATGTGTCGACTCTGCAAAAAGTTTTTCTACAGTGAAGCTGCAGCTCGACACGCACACTGCAGGACACGCACACACTACCTCCACTTGCAGGTACATATCTGCTTTATATTTAATGACTAACTTCATGTATGTAACAGGTGTGTCAGCGAAGAGTGCGCAGCATAAATATGTGGACAGTCACAGGTGAGCTAATGTCCCTGCAGCAGCACAGACGCACCTGTGCAGCAGGTACAGCCCAGAGTGAAAGCTCAGAGCTGCTGCAGTCGAGCTAAAGACCACACAGGAGGAGGGAACCTGACAGGTGACCTCATCTCACCTGTACCTGCAGGTTTCACTCTAATACTAACACACACACACACACACACACACACACACACACACAACCCCGTTCAGCTATTTTAGTGAGGACCTTCCTTGACATGCTTTCCCTAGCCCCATATTAAAAATGAATGCCTGACCCTAGCCTAGCTGTAACCCTGACACTAAAACCACATTTGGAGCCTCAAAAATGCTTCAAATTTGTGAGGACCAGGTTGTGTGTCCTCACAAGTGACTATTGGTTCTCACAAGTATGGTAAATGCAGATTTCGGTCCTCGCAAAGATAGCTAGACAGGAAGACACACACACACACACACACACAGGTAACCCAGCTGCCTGTTGTTTGTTGTTTTAGAGACACCGTGCTCAGAGGAGGAGGCGGCGAGGACAGAGGGACAAGGACCGATCTGCTCCACCCTGACCGCCTCACCGTGTCCCACAATGCATTGCTGCATCCAGGTGGAGCTCTGATCACCTTTCTTTTGTTTGACTGGTGGCTGCTGCAGGAGCTGCAGGTCACAGGTGGACTGCTGTCCATGTGTGTTCTGTTTGCAGTGAGAGAAACGTTTCACAGCTGCAGGTTTCCACCTGACACCTGCACAATGACTGACAGCCGTCAGTTTCATCGTTGTTAATATGCAAACATTAATAAATCATGTTTTCATAACCGGCTTTGTTTCTCGTGGTGTGTGATGTCATAAAACGGTTATTAACACTTCTGTTTCGTTAAATAAATTATTACCATTATGAGAGAATGAAACGATCACACTGTTATTCATCCTGCAGAGTTATCAGTGTTTATGTCATTCAGCGCCCCCTGGTGGCTCAGCCGTGCATCATGTTCATTGTGTTTCTACATCCCCACAGCCCACGTGAAAGAACAAGAACCACCGACGTGTTCGGGTCACATCTGAGCTGGGTTAAACTTTCATGTTCCGATGTTCTGGGAATCCATCCTACCCGTTGTTTCTACGCATGCGCACAACACGAAATTCAGTGGCAAATCATCCTACCTTTGTTAATAAGAGCTAGAAACATACTCTGATGGGCAAAGTTAAGTGGCAAACCGTCATACCTACTTACATTTGCGCTGACAGCACAAATGTGCATAAACTACTTAGGTAGGACGTTTTGTCAGAACACCGGTCCACGTGGCATGCTGTACCCAGCCCGGCCGCAGGGGGCGCCCTACCTGCTCAGGGCGGAGGATTGTGGGTCGGAGGAGGCAGCAGCGGGGCATCTTCATCATCACTGCGGACCGGACCGGGACGTGAGCTGGCAGCTGCTTTTCCGCACTGAAGTGCCTTACCGTCGGAGCCAGAGATGGGACACGGAGACCTCATGAGCCAGGCGGAGGATGTGGCGGACCAGGTAAGCTCGCGCACCCGGAGCGGCGACACGCTGAGCTGGGACTCGGTCCGGTTATCGCAAACATCTGGTTGTTGAAAGCTCGGTGATTTCTGCTGCAAAACAAGTTTAGTCAGCTCGAAAAGCAGAGGCCAGCTGCTCCCCGGAACAGCTTCGTTGCTTTAAAATGAACTTTCATGAAGTTTGAAGCAAAGCAGCAGATTTCGTCATCGGGAGGCTGGAACAGGAAAGACCGTGGTGCAGATTCATTCTCACTAAAACACCAAAAATGCGATCTTTATTGAGTTGTTCTGTTGGCCGAAATGAAGAACGACTTTACACGATGGATGATCGTGTTCAGGTGTTTTCTACAAACCAACGGTGTCTGTGGAGACTCGAGGAAAGTTGAAACGTGACAGATTTTAAATCGAGTCTGGTGAAACGTTCGCAGCTTGTAGGAAAACGGAAATAATGATGGGTGACTTTCCTCTGAGATGATGTTCGACCTCAGGAGAGCTCTGATCGCTCCAGGGCTGCTTTACACATTAACATTTAAATGTTTTATAAAAATGTACGTTTGAGAGTAAAGTAACGAATTCGTGGTTCAGCTGGGTCTCACGCGGAGGCGAGGCCGGGGTCCTGACGTGCCCGAGCGGTATAGTTTCTTCTCACAGCCGTGAATCACTGCTGACGAACCGGGAACGGTTCAATGAAAACACCTGTTACCGGAGTCTGGTTCGATCAATGCGCAGCTGACCGGAAGTTCTGAAAGTAACCCTCCGCCACGGAGCGACACAGAAAGTGTTGCTGCAGCAGCAGGTAGCTCACGTCCTCCACGCAGCCGTGAAACACACACGATGATCATCATCTTCTTGGTTAATCCACATTTAAACAACCGTGTTAGAGTCAAGTTAAAGTATTTTAAAAGTAATAATAAATATGTGGGCGTGTCTACCTGAAGCTGTGGCTCATGAATCAGCAGCTGATGTGTTTTTAATCTAAGGAAACATTGTGCTGATTTTTAGCTTCAGCCTGTTAGTACAGTGACCTCGCAGCATGATGTCCGGCTGTAAACATGTTTACTTCTGTTGCAAAGTTTGAACATGGGAGTCTGTGGGGACCAACTCACTGCTGCCTCTGCTGGATGTCAGAGGAACTGCAGCTCTTGGTGCCTCTTTGTATTTTAAACCCCGCATGTACAAAAACGCAGTCGGTGCTACATTAATAAAGTGACTAACAGTGTGCTGATCACCCCGCTGCTTTAGTTCCTGCGGGTGACCAAACACTACCTCCCCCACGTGGCCCGCCTCTGCCTGGTCAGCACCTTCCTCGAGGACGGCATCAGGATGTGGCTCCAGTGGAGCGAGCAGAGCGAGTATATCGACTCCACCTGGAGCTGTGGCCTCTTCATCGCCAACCTCTTCGTCCTCATCAACCTGCTGGGACAGCTGGGTAACACTCACACACACACACACGTTTTCATCTAATTGACAAAATGCTCATCCTAACCATCACTGAACGCCCAGCCTAACTGTAACCCTGACACCTTCTTGTGGGGACGGGCGTTTCACACCTCGTTGTACACATATGAGGCCCTTTTCCATTAACCTGGTTCTCATTACTGTCTGGTACTACCTAACCTGCGTGGCTGTCGTCATAGCAACGTGTCTGAGCGTCCTGCAGCATAATTAGTATGCAAGGCGAACGCTACAGCAAAGGTGGACGTGGAGGCGACGGTGTACCTGCTGCTCGATCTGCAGCTCTTCGTCACACTGACGCTACTGACCAGCCAATCTGTGCCATGCAGTCTGATGATGTCACACTTTAATACCTGCTCAGATCGCTGGGAACCCCGGCCGAGCACCTGCTAAAGCACCTGGTACCAGGTACTAGGATCTAATGAAAACCGTGGTGATCCGAGCAGGTCCGAATGCAGACGGGGCTCCGAGGACTCGCACACTGGTGACAGTTAGGGACAGAGGTCCCCTGCCTGTACATTTATACGTATGTGTGTGTAATGATCTCTGCGAGCACCTGGGTTGTTGCACCAGTCTCTGATTGATTGATTGATTATTGGTGATTTAGAGCTCTCAGTTGTTCCACATTAAACATGTAACACGTGTGTGTCTGCAGGCTGCTGCGTGTTGATCCTCAGCAGGAACTTTGTTCAGCACGCCTGCGGCGCTCTGTTTGGGATCATCGCTCTGCAGGTACACACACACACACACACACACACACACACACACACGTGTTTCATGTTTAGTATTGCAGGTTTTTGACGTGATGGTCAGCGAGCTTCAGTCGGTTTTCACTGCGCCGTCACGCCTTCAGACTCCCAAACAGGAAGTTGCTGTGGTCTTAAATGATAAATCAGAGTAAACGTTTCCTGTTTGAAACATAAACGTTTTGTTCTTTGTCTCTGAAAGAAGAGCCACAGCTGACCGTGTGTGTGTGCGGGGGGGTGTGTACTGTAGACACGTTGAAAGCGCTGTGATTTCCGGGTAAAGTGGAGCGCACAGGAAGAGGTGACGATGTTTCCGAAGGAGAAAAGGAAGAAACGTGGACGATCCAGGTGGCGGGAGCAGGCAGCGGCCGGGACGATTCCCGGTTTGATCCAAATTCAAATTCAAATTCAAATTTTATTTGTCACGTACACAGTCATACACAGTACGATATGTAGTGAAATGCTTGGACAACTGCTCGTGACCTAAAGAGAACAAAAAAGGAAAAGGCTATGAATAAGATAGGAAATAAATATGAAAAATTAAAAAGGTAAATTTAACTAGGAAGGAATAAAATATAAATTAAGGTTAAAAATGAAATAACTGTACAACACAAATTAGAATGAAGGGTAAATTTAACTGGGAAGAATAAGATAAAATATATAAATTAAAGTTGAAAATAAAATAACTGTACAACAAAATACACAATATAGAACTATATAAGAATGTATGAAGGAATCTAAATATAAATAAATATATACACAATAACAGCAGCTGTACAAGTATTAACCAGAAATGAAGAATATAGTGACCAGTGTTGTGCAAAACCAAAGTCCAGAAAGTCCAGTGTGTGTGTAAGAACCATATGTGTGGGTCAGTACTGTGTGGTGGTGTGATTGAGAGACCGTATCGCCTGCGGGAAGAAGCTCCTCCTCAGTCTCTCTGTGTTGGTCTTCAGGGAGCGGAATCGCTTTCCTGACCTCAGCAGAGAGAACAGTCTGTTGTTGGGATGGCTGAGGTCCTTCACCATCTTCCTGGCCTTGGTCCAGCACCGCCTGCTGTAGATTGAGTGCAGGTCAGGGAGCTCGGAGCGGATGGTGCGCTCAGCTGACCGCACAACCCTCTGTAGAGCTCGTCTGTCCTGCATGGTGCTGTTCCCGAACCAGGTTAAGATGTTTCCCGCCAGGATGCTCTCTATGGTGCAGGAGTAAAAGTTCCTGAGCACCTTGGAGGGCAGTTGGAAGTCTCTCAAGCGTCTGAGGTGGTAGAGACGCTGTCGGGCCTTTTTCACCACGGTGTTGATGTGACAGGACCATGACAGGTCCTGCGTGATGTGAACTCCGAGGTATTTGAAGCTGTCCACTCTCTCCACTGGGCACTCGTTGATGACGGGGGTCTGGTAGTTCCTCTCCTGCTTAGTGCTGAAGTCCACTATCAGCTCCTTTGTCTTACTGACGTTTAGAAGGAGGTTGTTCCTCTGGCACCAGTTCTCCAGATTCCTAATCTCCTTCAGGTAGGCCGTCTCGTTGTTATCAGAGATCAGGCCCACCACGACGGTGTCGTCAGCAAACTTGATGATGGTGGTGGAGCTGGTAGTGGCCACACAGTCATATGTGTACAAAGAGTACAGCAGGGGGCTCAGAACACACCCCTGGGGGGCTCCAGTGCTGAGAGTGGTGGAGGCTGAGACATGTCCGCCCATCCTTACTGCCTGTGGTCTGCCAGTTAGGAAGTTGGAGATCCACTGACACATAGATGAGCTGAGTCCCAGATGCTCCAGCTTGGTGGTGAGTGTGGAGGGAATTATGGTGTTAAATGCAGAGCTGTAGTCTATGAAGAGCATTTTAACATAATTCCCCCTTCTAGTGTCCAAGTGAGTGAGTGATGTGTGGAGGAGATGAGAGATGGCATCGTCTGTGGAACGATTTGGACGGTAAGCAAACTGTAGTGGGTCCAGTGTGTCTGGTAGTGAAGAAATGATGAAGTCTCTGACCAGGCGTTCAAAGCACTTCATCACTACTGAGGTGAGGGCTACAGGGCGATAGTCATTGAGAGAAGCAGGGTGGGGTTTCTTCGGGACAGGAACAATGATGGACTCTTTGAAGCATGTGGGGATCACCGACTGAGATAAAGAGATGTTGAATATCTCAGTGAACACAGGAGCTAGCTGGTATGCGCAGTCTCTGAGGATCCAGAGCGGAAGCTTTAGTCTGTGTTTCTGATGTCGCAGCGCCGGCTGAGCCGGAGCAGCAGCTCGCTGTGGTCAGGCGTGTTCAGCACTGGTGCGAGTTTGCAGCTGCGCATGCACTCGATGCCAAATGCAGTGCTGTGATTGGTCAGATCTGTTAAACTGAAAAAGTTAAGGTCGTGTTTCGTCCTGCCAACACGGTGCAGGTGAACTTTCATACAGGTGAGTCCCAGAATGTTACCTGTGAGTCTGATCATGTGACTCTGTGTGACCTGCAGATGGTGGCTTACAGCATCCTGTGGGACCTCAAGTTCCTCATGAGGTAAGTCGTCACGCCTTTCTGAAATAACTTTATCGACGTCGTGGACAGAAACGGCTCGTTCTGCACGTTTGCGTGACGCTGCAGGTTGGAGCTACAAAGACATGATCTGCTGTTCTTCATCCTCCTCGTCCTCCTCTGCAGGAACCTGGCGCTGGGCGGGGGCCTCCTCCTCCTCCTGGCAGAGTGCAGGGGGGAGGCGCGTAGCGTGTTCGCCGGAGTTCCTTCCCTCGGACATCAGAGCTCGCCGAAGCACCTCCTGCAGCTGGGAGGTCGCGTCCTCCTCGTCCTCATGTTCATGACGCTGCTGCACTTTGACCTCAGCCTGCTCAGCGTGAGTCAAACCCACACGTGTCCACACGTGTCCACACGTGTCCACACGTGTCCACACGTGTCCACACGTGTCCACACGTGTCCACACGTGTCCACGTAATTATTCAAACTCCTGGCAAGATTTGACAGAAGCTTACTTTTGTTCAACCAACAAGTTGTTTTTGACAGGAAATGACACGGGCGTCTGCCAAAAGAGAAGAAGACGAGGCACCAGAGGCGTCGCTTTTATTTACATTTGAGCAAAAAGTGTCCAGAATGACTCGCGCTCTTCACAAACTGTCACAGTCTCTGGGAAATCCACAGTCCTAAAATCACCGTCCGAACAGTCCAAGCCGATTCAGTGGGCAGCGGCTTGGTGGACAGTCTGGGATCGAACCACCGACCTTCTGGTTAGTGGCTGATCTGCTCTGCCACCTGAGCTACAGCCACCCTGGGGGTCGGGGGGAAGCTCATCACAGGAAACGCCACCACGAAAAACAGCATGAAGATCCTCCTCCTCATCATCAGGCAGCCGCAGACAGCTCAGCACTACAACGACCCAAAGCACAGCAAAGTAAACGGTTAGCAGACACAAACATTAACATTGAGCAGCTCCACCCACAGAGTCCAGCAGAGACTGTGGGCGGAGCTAGAGATCAGGGCGAGGGGACCCTCCGACCTGAAAGCTCACTGCTAAAGACAAATGAGCAAACGTGGAGACGTGCGATTATAGGACGCGTTCGTCTGCTGTAATAACTATTAAAGGTTTTTCTATTACTGAGACGAGTGAATGATTGTGGGCGGGGCATGTTTTGCTCCAATGAGAACAAAAGCAGAGAAGCGTGTTTGCGGCGGCGATGCCTCTGGTGCCTCGTCTCCACATCGTTTGGGAGACGAAAACTTGCAGGTTGAATAAAAGTAACTTTGGGGGTCTGAATAATTATGGGCGTGACCGTCGTCCTTGTGCTGACGGCGTGTTGTGTTCAGTTCCTGCAGAACGTGGTGGGGACGGCGCTCATGGTCCTGGTGGCGGTGGGCTTTAAGACGAAGCTGGCGGCGCTCACGCTGGTGGCGTGGCTGCTCTGCATCAACTTCACCATCAACGCCTTCTGGAGCGTGCCGTCCTACACGCCCATGCACGACTTCCTGAAGTACGACTTCTTCCAGACCACCTCGGTGATCGGCGGCCTGCTGCTGGTGGTGGCGCTCGGGCCCGGGGGCGTCTCCATGGACGAGAAGAAGAAGGAGTGGTGAGGAGGAGGAGCCGCGCCTCTGCCTCTTCTATTTTTATTTTTTTGCTCTCTGAGCGACCAATCAGAGCTCGTCTTTGTGTCACGTGATGTTTGTTGCACACTGGCTGTGATGTTTGACACTTAGAGTGATTTTAGAGGAGGCGAGGGAGCGCCTCCACCTCCATCCTGCTGCACCACCCAGTGACCGCCACCCGCCTCCCTGAGGCATCAGCTGCTGCGTTATCCAATCAGTGCTTTTGTAGGCGGTCTTTGCTGTTTTCAGCCTGTTCGATGTGACGATTCGGACACAACGACGTCACTCGTTAATGTTTTTGTAACGAGCTGGACAAACGACAAAAATGGAGGCAGAGTCATTTTGAGCAGCTCTGAGGCGACAAACACACCTGAGCAGGTGAGCGATCACAGCTTTAGTACGGAGCGGGGAGGCTGTAGCAACCCGTGGCGTCCTGCAGGAGGCGCTGCTTCCTCACAGTGTGTTTCGTCTCTGTACGACGTTCAGTGTTTGAGTCTGAGTCTTTTTCTATCGTGTTTTTGTAGGAGGAGTTTAATAAAGCGTGCAGCATTAAGTGTGTGTGTGTTTCAGTGTTTCCTGCAGCACCTGCTCATCTCCCACAGACTGTATAAAGAAGACGGACACAACCTCCGTGTTTTATTTGAAAATCAGCGAGAACAGGAAGTGAGCTCACGCTGGGACTAGGCGTGCTGGAAGCTGCGTCTGTGTGCTGGGCGTGTCCTCTCCTAGCTAATCGCAGCACACGGCGCCCTCTGCTCTGATGGACGAAGGACAATGAAGATGGGCCAGTCGGGCAGGTGGAAAAGAGGAAGACGTCAGGGGAGGTTCATGAACGGAGGAGGACGTGCGGAGGGTTGGAGGGACAGAGGAGCGGGTGGAGGTGTTTGTGTGATCGTCGCTGGCCCGAGTGTGACAGACACACCTGAGCGGGGACCTGCGCCGTGCTGCTCGTTCGTTCAGCTTCACTGCGAGGCGGCGCTCTGCCTGCAGACCTGAGTCACGTGGCACGCCACACGACACGTGGGCGGTGCTATCGACCATAAAGGCGCGTCCTGCGGTTCAGCCCGCATGTCCTCCTGCCGCGCCAACTTCCCAGGTCATCGAAGCGCCGTGGGACGGCCTCTCAGCTTAAACGTGCGGTTGTCGTGAGCAGGCTGTCAAACTAACGTGACCTCTGACCTGTTCGAGCACCATGACCTGTGATCTTTTCCATTATGTAAGCTGGATGCACACTGACCTGCTCTTCAGTCACCCGGGCGCACAGAAGTGCATTTAAAGTGAATCTTAACACCGTGTTTGTGTGGCGCACGTTTCCCAGGTTTCGTTTAGTTCAGCCTCCCGCCGCGTCCTCACGCAGTCCGATGTCTGGAAACCACAGCGTTGGTTTCAGTAATGACAGGAAGGCGTCCACAGTACAGCCACTCAGGGCCCTTTGATGCCTGACTTGTAAGAATCTGCAAAGTCAGCTTTTTCTGAACAGTCCTCATTTTGTAAAGCTGCAAAACTCTTAAGTGCCCTCTTGTGGAGAAGTGAGTTATAGCATGCGAGGCCCCAAAGGGCCGCTTTTTAAATCCGTCCTCACTTTGTCACAAAGTCAGACTCGTAGGTGCAGCGTGTCACCACTTTGGGCGGCTCCTCCAGTTTACATGGACTAATTACACTAAGTACACAGAAGCTTTCTGAACGCTTCGACTCATCCCGAGGTTACCGTCGGCCGTGACAGGAACACCTGCACGGCGCCCCCTGTGGGCCGTCAGCGCAGCGAGCCGTACCTGAGCCGAGCTCTCTTCACACTGATGTCTCTACAGTTTGTCCCACTGCTGAAACTGTGAGAGGAAAAGAAAGTGATAATGTTCATTCTGACTGTGTTGGTGGCTCATCATGAACCTCACACTCAGCACATTGGCCACATTCTCCAACAGGGTCATCAGTGTTTGGCAGGTCGAGTTAAGGATCGTCCTGCTCTCCTTCAGGAGTTGTTGCTCCTCTTCTGCTTTGGTTCAAAGGTTAATGAATGCGATGAAGAGGAGGATGGATGAAGCACAGCGTGCAGTGAGCCCACTGGTTCATCACACAGTGATCACATTTAAACCATTTCATACAGAAACATGAAATATGCATCTGACCTAATTAGCACTGGTGTCCTAACCAACGTTCCCTCTAATGTTTCACGTGTCTGAGCGAACACAAACTGAGCGCCCCAACAGCAGACGTGTGCAGTGTGGTCACGCCAGCATCCAAGTTACATGTTTATTAAAGTAATCAAATTACAGCATTTATGTTAGACTACTTTAAATTAACTGCTTTAGCCCACTTACAATGACAATTAAAAACAATCTTGTTCATGACCTGTAGCATGTTAACACTATTGGAAGGAAAAATAACTTGAACTCCAAGTTTGAAAACACAACTTTCTTTCTTTATTTTTCATAAAGCTCTGACTGTATTATGAGTCTGTGGTCTGGGAGAGAGTCTGTAACTCTGTCTGCAAATACAGTAAATAATGACCAATGTTGGGCAGTTAATTATATAGTTACTTCTTCAAAAAAGTAACTGAGTTATGCAAACAAAGCTTTTTGCAGCTGTTTACCTAAAAATGCAGCCAAAGCGTTTTTAAATAAACATTTCAAACTATTTACAGAACAATCAGCTGTTCTGCATCAACTCTGATGCCACACAAATTATTTGTGCCGCTCCAAAAAATAATTTCTGTCCACTATGAGACGAAGGAGAACAACAGCCTGATACCTGCAGGCCTGACAGCAGCAGATGTGTCACTGCTGTAACACCTGTAACACTCAGCAGTCGCCTCATTGTTCTGACACACAACAACAAAACTACACTACACACTGACTACACACTGACTACACACTAACTACACACTGACTACACACTGACTACACACTGACTACACAACACACTGACTACACACTAACTACACACTGACTACACACTGACTACACACTGACTACACGCTGACCACACACTGACTACACACTAACTACACACTGACTACACACTAACTACACACTAACTACACACTGACCACACACTGACTACACACTGACTACACACTGACTACACACTAACTACACACTAACTACACACTGACTACACACTGACTACACTACACGCTGACCACACACTGACTACACACTGACTACACACTGACTACACACTGACTACACTACACGCTGACTACACACTGACTACACACTGACTACACACTAACTACACACTGACTACACACTGACTACACACTAACTACACACTGACTACACACTGACTACACTACACGCTGACTACACACTGACTACACACTGACTACACACTAACTACACACTGACTACACACTGACTACACACTAACTACACACTGACCACACACTGACTACACGCTGACCACACACTGACTACACACTGACTACACACTGACTACACACTGACTACACACTAACTACACACTGACTACACACTAACTACACACTGACTACACACTGACTACACTACACGCTGACTACACACTAACTACACACTGACCACACACTGACTACACACTAACTACACACTGACTACACACTGACTACACACTAACTACACACTGACCACACACTCACTACACACTAACTACACACTGACTACACACTCACTACACACTAACTACACACTCACTACACACTGACTGCACACTGACTGCACACTGACTACACACTAACTACACACTGACTACACACTAACTACACACTAACTACACACTGACTGCACACTGACTACACACTAACTACACACTGACTACACACTAACTACACACTAACTGCACACTGACTACACACTAACTGCACACTGACTACACACTGACTACACACTGACTGCACACTGACTGCACACTGACTACACACAACAACACTACTGACTACACACTAACTACACACTGACTGCACACTGACTACACACAACAACACACTGACTGCACACTAACTACACACTGACTACACACTAACTACACACTAACTACACTACTGACTACACTACTGACTACACACTAACTACACACTGACTGCACACTGACTACACACTAACTGCACACTAACTGCACACTGACTACACACAACAACACACTGACTGCACACTAACTACACACTGACTGCACACTGACTACACACAACAACACACTGACTGCACACTAACTACACTACTGACTACACACTGACTGCACACTGACTACACACTAACTGCACACTAACTACACACTGACTACACACAACAACACTACTGACTACACACTAACTACACACTGACTGCACACTGACTACACACTGACTACACACTGACTGCACACTAACTACACACTAACTGCACACTGACTACACACTAACTGCACACTGACTACACACTGACTACACACTAACTGCACACTAACTGCACACTAACTGCACACTGACTACACACTGACTACACACTAACTACACACTGACTGCACACTGACTACACACAACAACACTACTGACTACACACTAACTACACACTGACTGCACACTGACTACACACTGACTACACACTGACTGCACACTAACTACACACTAACTGCACACTAACTGCACACTAACTGCACACTGACTACACACTGACTACACACTGACTGCACACTGACTACACACAACAACACTACTGACTACACTACACACTGACTACACACTAACTACACACTAACTGCACACTGACTACACACTAACTGCACACTGACTACACACTGACTACACACTGACTGCACACTGACTACACACTGACTACACACTAACTGCACACTGACTACACACTAACTACACACTGACTGCACACTAACTGCACACTGACTACACACAACAACACTACTGACTACACTACACACTGACTACACACTAACTACACACTAACTACACACTGACTACACACTGACTACACACTTAACTACACACTAACTACACACTGACTGCACACTGACTGCACACTGACTACACACAACAACACTACTGACTACACACTAACTACACACTGACTACACACTGACTACACACTGACTACACACTAACTACACACTGACTACACACTGACTACACACTGACTACACACTTAACTGCACACTAACTGCACACTGACTACACACTGACTACACACTAACTGCACACTGACTACACACAACAACACTACTGACTACACACTAACTACACACTGACTACACACTAACTACACACTGACTACACACTGACTACACACTAACTGCACACTGACTACACTACACACTAACTACACACTGACTACACTACACACTAACTGCACACTAACTGCACACTGACTGCACACTGACTGCACACTAACTGCACACTGACTACACTACACACTAACTGCACACTGACTACACTACACACTAACTGCACACTAACTGCACACTGACTGCACACTGACTGCACACTAACTGCACACTGACTACACACTAACTGCACACTGACTGCACACTGACTGCACACTGACTGCACACTAACTACACACTAACTGCACACTAACTGCACACTGACTGCACACTGACTGCACACTAACTGCACACTGACTACACACTAACTGCACACTAACTGCACACTGACTGCACACTAACTGCACACTGACTACACACTGACTACACTACACACTAACTACACACTGACTACACTACACACTAACTGCACACTAACTGCACACTGACTACACTACACACTAACTACACACTAACTACACACTGACTACACTACACACTAACTACACACTAACTGCACACTGACTACACTACACACTAACTACACACTGACTACACTACACACTAACTGCACACTAACTGCACACTGACTGCACACTGACTGCACACTAACTGCACACTGACTACACACTGACTACACACTGACTACACTACACACTGACTGCACACTAACTGCACACTAACTGCACACTGACTACACACTGACTACACTACACACTAACTGCACACTAACTGCACACTAACTGCACACTGACTACACACTGACTACACTACACACTAACTGCACACTAACTACACACTAACTGCACACTAACTGCACACTGACTGCACACTGACTGCACACTGACTACACACTGACTACACTACACACTAACTGCACACTAACTGCACACTAACTGCACACTGACTGCACACTAACTGCACACTGACTGCACACTAACTGCACACTGACTACACACTGACTACACTACACACTAACTGCACACTGACTGCACACTAACTACACACTGACTGCACACTAACTGCACACTGACTACACACTGACTACACACTAACTGCACACTAACTGCACACTAACTGCACACTAACTACACACTGACTGCACACTAACTGCACACTGACTACACACTAACTGCACACTAACTACACACTAACTACACACTGACTGCACACTAACTGCACACTAACTACACACTAACTGCACACTGACTACACACTGACTACACTACACACTAACTGCACACTAACTGCACACTAACTACACACTGACTACACACTAACTGCACACTAACTGCACACTAACTGCACACTAACTACACACTGACTGCACACTAACTGCACACTGACTACACACTGACTACACACTAACTGCACAAGATTTGTGCTAAACGTTGCAAATCTCTCACATCTCAAACACGCCATCACTGCTAAAACTTCCTCCAGTTTCTTAACAACTAAAGGCCATGTTTTGATTGGTCGACATGGTACATTTTTCCACCAATAGGAAAGGGCGGGGTTTATTGGTGTTGTCTTTGCTCACAGGCTTTCGAGCGTTTTCCTTATAAAACACCGTTTTTACCGTTTCTTCCTGCAGTAAATATAAACAACGACAGTATTCAGGAAGAAAACAAACATTGCAGATATTTTATCATAACTCTGGTTGTACGCGGCCGATCAACACAGTTTAAAAACTGGTGTAAAGTCCACACTTTTCCCGTCAGTTGTTCGTCTGTCCTGCTCACATCTCCAGTGGTTGTACACGTTGTCATTAACGTGGCTTCACTCATCAGCCGCTGTGCTAGATAAAACACCGGTGTCGGCACATATTTACTTTAATTTCAATTCAGGTTAAAAAAAATTGTGTGCACAACGCAGATTTTCTCTGCGCAGCGACGTGCCAACAGTGCGCAATTGCGCATGTGCGCAGCTTAGAGGGAACATTGGTCCTAACACCGTCCTGAGTTGGTCTGATCAGTCAGGATTGATTGCTTGCAGGTCTGTCGCTTTCACAGTCCAGTTGATCTTTTCCTTCTTTGGGGATAATAGAAATGACCACCTCTGTCCACCAGGGGGGGCTGTTGTACTCTGTCCACACACCCTGAGCGATGTCGGGGTTCAGAGATGCTGCAGGGTTTCCCACCTTCCTCCAATCACTTCTTTGATTTCTTCATGTGTGGTCTTACTAACTTACTACGTTTACTGTGCGTAGCCTTCCACAGGTGTGTTGTTCACCTGCTGTCTGACTCAGGATTCGTCGCTAATCGTTTGGTGGGATTTTGTATGTTATGAATATTTCTGTCTGTAGTTTAACGTGTATGATAAGAGCCATGAGGATTTCCCACCTCTGTCGTAGTCGCTGTGTTTAACTTTCACCTTTCACAGTAATTGAATGTTCAGTTTGGAGTTTTCTCGACTCGTTTTTGCCTCTAACAACAGCTTAATGCTTCCCAGAGGACTGGCGCGTCGCCTCCCTCTCATCCCGTCGTTGGGAATGTTTGATTTCCTCGACTGATCACGGGGGAATGGTCTGACCGAGTATTTCACATCTTTGTAGATCTTACTGAGAAATAAAAAGTCCAGAATAGACAAACTGGGCTGGTGGACAGTGAGCGTCACTCTGAACCTCTGAATTTGACTCCTCCCACACAACCATGGTTACCATCGTTACCACCAGGAGGAACGCGTTTAGCAGACTCACCTGAATACGTCAACATCACCTTCAACCAAAGCAAATCGACTCTCACCATCTCTGAATATATTCAAGGTCTAATGTCCAACGAATCAGAAGCAGCGACGTGTTTAAATCCAAAGTTTTATTTTCTGTGTTCAACATCATCCTGATGGAGTCTGCTCCGAACTTCATTACAGGTCACAGAGAGCAAGGAGGGGCCACACACACACACACACAGACACACACACAGACACAGACGTAGACACACACACAGACACACACACAGACACACACACACACACACACAGACACACACACAGACACAGACGTAGACACACACACAGACACACACACAGACACACACACACACAGACACACACACAGACACAGACGTAGACACACACACAGACACACACACAGACACAGACGTAGACACACACACAGACACACACACACAGACACACACAGACAGACACACACACACAGACAGACACGCACACACAGACACAGATGTACACACACACACAGACACACACACACAGACACACACAGACAGACAGACACACACACAGACAGACACACACAGACACACACAGACAGACAGACACACACACAGACAGACACACACACACAGACAGACACGCACACACAGACACACACACAGACACACACACAGACAGACACACACACAGACAGACACGCACACACAGACACACACACAGACAGACACACACACACAGACAGACACGCACACACAGACACACACACAGACACACACACAGACAGACACGCACACACAGACACACACACAGACAGACACACACACACAGACAGACACGCACACACAGACACACACACAGACACACACACAGACAGACACACACACAGACAGACACGCACACACAGACACACACACAGACAGACACACACACACAGACAGACACGCACACACAGACACACACACAGACACACACACAGACACACACACACACAGACAGACACGCACACACAGACACACACACAGACAGACACGCACACACAGACACACACACAGACACAGACATACACACTTGACAGCTACAGCTGCTTTTTGGAGAAATCAATAACTCATAATTGGTTGTGTATATTTTTGTAGTCTGTGTGTGGTGTTCAGGTGCTGCCCTTGGCTGCAGGTTATTAGAGGATCTGGACAAAGCACTGTGGTCACTGTGTGTCTGTGTGTTAAAGTGAAGGACGACACTGTAAAATAAGCTCGACTCACTTTGTTTGGACTTTTTCCTTCTGCTGATTTCTTCCAGAAACAGGATGAAAAACTGTTTCGTGCAGATTCTCAGAGCTCGATGTTTGTTTTCTTTAACCCTAAAAACTGTGTTCAACAGTGCTGGAGTGAGTGTAGGTGAGTGTAGGTGAGTGAGGCTGCGATGATGGATTTATGTTTCTTCAGCTTCATGTTCCATATCTGACGGACGTGTGCGTCCCTGTTTCCTCACACTGTGATAGCTGCTCGGCTCATTCATGTCTACAGTCGCAGTTTCTGCTGCGGCTGCTTTACCAGCTGATTTCTCTGCTCTTGCCAACTGTGGACTCATTCGCAGGTGTTTTGAAGTGGGCTGTTTTGCAGTGCAGGTGCTGCGCGGCCTCTCCCGCTTTAACTGAATATTGAACTGTTTTCATTCCTTCTGCTCCGAGTGGCCTTTTAAACAACCTCTGCTCGTCTGCAGAGCTGCTTGTCTCGCATCAGCACATAAAAAACTACATTACTGTCGTTCCACAGAAAACTGGCGCTCTCCCCAACGGCGTGGAGAAAAACTCATTAACGTTACAATCAGCTCTGATCAAGAAACCACAGAAACACTACAGCTGAGGGTGGCTGTCATGAACAGCCGAAGGGTGAAATCGGCCCAGAGCAGTGAATGAACCACTGTGAATGACATCACACACAGCTGGAGCTGAAGCTTCCAGTAAAACCAACCAGAACATCCAGTCCTCCAGTTTGGCTCGCACAGCTCAGACATAAATGTGTGCGGCGCTGCAGTGCCAGATGTCTGTCTGTAGATGGCGCTCCTGTAGTTCAGGACTGAACTCTTTAGTGTGAGAAAGGTTCCTGTTGTTTTTATTAACAGACACGTTTTTATTGAAATGTTGATGGAGGCGCAGCGCTGATGACACAAAGATCATCACCATCAGAAATAAGACGCATTATTAGGATTTTTAACACACTGTAAATCAAAGATGGCGATCATCAGAGCGACTGGTTTGGAGCCATCAGCTGTGAGACGTGCGCACATGGCACAAAAACCACGACGATCGTGTTCTGGCGGTGTCCGTCTGAGTCGTGTGATGACATCACAGCCAGCGCAGCAGCGTGTTTCCTGATCGGAGGGTGGACTCATGTCCCGATGCGGGTCCTCTCCTCGTCACTAAGCGTTTTCGCGCAGACTTGCAGGCTCGCTGTGAGACGCTTGCAGCCCTGCGTCTGAAGCTTCAACACTTTTTAGGATTTGCAGAATGATTTATTCTTCATCATCATCATCTTCACCTTTTGGGGTTCTGCCTCCACCTCCCAGCATGTCCTCCTCCGAGCTCTTCCTCTTCTCCTCCTGCTCCATCTTCATCCTCCCTCCTCTGCACGCGCTCAGACCATCTCAGCATCTCTGAGTCGAGCTATGGTCTGATTGGCTCATTTCATCTTATGTCTGTCACCTGTGGTCTCCACCCTCCTCCACCTGTCTGGCTGTCATTCACACGCCTGTGTCCTGTCCTGCGCTGGGACCTATTTCAGGGACAGCTCACCTGAGCAGGTGCTGTCACGGACTTTTTGGTGTGAAATGATGAAATCGTTTTCCAGGACAGCTGCCAGCCAATTATCTGCTGATCGTTCCAGGCCGGTCGATCGGTGGGACAGACGCCCGGCGTCACTCTGATAAAGTTTTAGTTTGAACATTGAGAATTCTTGTGATGGAGCGCAGAGAGGATGATGATGTTGGCGTGCGAGCGGCTCTGTTATTGATCCGTGAAGGCGTCTCATTGATTCTCAAGCAGGAGACGTGGCGATGATGAGATGTGACGGTCGATGCTCCCGCAGGCAGAACTAAGCGATGTCAGAGGTGCAGCAGGACGAGCTGCCGGGTTTAAAACCGACACCGGCTTCAGACTCGCACAGCGAGCTCAGATCAAACCGATCAGGTAACGCAGACAAGCTTTCACGCTTCTTTTAGTCTGTTTCTGGCTCGCTGGGTTTTAGTGGTCTGACTGCTCAGAGTCCAGCAGCATCTCAGGGAGTCTCTGGTGTTCTGGTTTTCCTTCTGGCCTCGCCTGTGGATCAGGAGCGTTCAGGACTCCCAGCTGTCTCAGAGGCCAGATTAAGAGTTGTTGCTTTCCTGTGGAAATACACGCACTGAACTGAGTGCGAGCACCATGACACGTCTCATTTTGCCACTACTGAAACTCTTCCGAATGTTTGTGTTGCTGGGATGTGGATTAGCCCACATCCAACTGATTTGAATTGAATTGTTTGTGGAAAAAGGAGGAGGAGCTTGTTTTCTGTGGTTGCTGTTTGTTTGATTTCTTTAAAAAGCTGTGGCGTGCACGTGTGTGTCCTGTAACTCGTGCTGCAGCTTCATGAAGACGAAAACTGCATTTATCCACCTGCTGCCGACACAAGGCCAGAGCGAGCTGAGAGCCTCGTCCATGCTTTTAATTCACTTTAATTTGCTTTATCTGCATTTGAATGTACCTGCAGCTAGGTGTGTGTGTGTGTGTGTGTTTGTTTGTTCCTACAGCCCGTCCAATTAAGAGGAAGTCATTAATAGTGACAAACAATGACGTACAAGGTCAAAGGAGCTGGCCTTGTGAAGCACACTGGTCCTTTTAGTGCACACACACACACACACACACATTCTTACATCTATGCTCTGCGGGGACTTTATTCCACGTACAGGTTTGAATTGACAAAATTATTTTTTAGGATTTATTTTTAGACTTTGTTTCCTTTCCTTACATTTGTCTCCTTAATTCCTTGATTCCTTCATGTCCCCGTTTTCATTTTGATCTCATTATAATGTTCCCTTTCCTAACTCACTTCCTTCCTTGTCTTTAAACATATTAGTCGACTTGGATTAAAGTGAGGACATACCAGCTAACATCACTTTTGGCCTGTTTGTCCATGAATCAAATGTTTGTCATGCTTTCTAAAGGAAAATCACTCTTAGGACTATTTTTGTCCTCCGTCCTTCTCAGCCTCTTTCCCCTCTTTTTCGTGTCTTTGTTTCCTTTCTTTCAGCCTTTCCTGCTTCCTTAATTCTTTCCTCCCCTCACCTGTTAGATAAATCTGTCGTGGCCTCGCTCTGTTTGATTCTTTAGCTTCATCTTTGTTTTAATTGCAGTATTTTTATTTAATATCAGATGCTGTGGATTAGATGTGGGCGACTTGTGTCTGTACATTAATGCTTTCTGCTTTATGAGGACTGCATGTCCCCACCATGTGAGTGGTGCAGCGCACATGCAGGCGGTGTTGTCCTTCAGAGTCACTTTACTTCATAATGGAGAGCAAACACTGCAGCTCTGCGTCTCTCTCTCTTTAATGGCAGACGCTGAACTTCGCTCTTTGTTTCTGCAACGATTTAAAAGCTTCCAGCTGAATCCAAACATCGACTAAAGCAGTCGCAGTTTGGAGGTTCCCCTCAGAGCAGCTCTGTGTGGGAGGTGCTTTCATTTGTTTGGTTCGCCTCACAGACGCGACCGACACAGATGAAGGTGCAACATCGTTTAGTGTTAAATGCAAAATGAGACAAAAACCACACGAATCACTCGCTGCTGTAACTGTTCAAACATGAAATCACGTTTGGTGTTCTGTCTGTATGAAGTCGGTCAGGTCGGACACTTTTCTGTTTTTCGGCTCAAACGTCTGATCCAGAACATCTGAAGGCTTTTAGAGCCGCCGCCAACACGTGGAAGTCGTGGCTGCGATTCTCTCTGCTGCTGAAGCTCTTTCCTGCAGAGTTTGGGAGATGCTGAAACCATCATTTCAGCTTCACGTCCACGTCACACACTACCACAGCTGGTTACGGTGTGATTTTGCCACACCAGTCAAACACTGCATCCAGGCTGAGTGAGTGAGGAAGATGATGGTGGTAGGACTTTAGCTTTATCACATATTCACCATTCTTACTTCCTGTATCGCTGCCTGGTTTGGTCACATGACTCTGAAGGTCTGATGGGACTTTTGGTCAAACTCAGGACGTTTGGCCATTTCTGACAAACGTGCTGAGAAAGGATCATTTTATAGTTAACTATTTGAACCATGAGCTTCACAGTGAGCTTGACTTGTTGGCCGTCGTTTTTAGACTGAGGAAGACCAAAAGACTGCAGCTTTCCTTTATCCTTACTGCAACTGTATCCTTAATGGCAAATAACAGTTGTGGCTTTTTATCATTGTTTGGTTTACTCTTATTTTTCTCCGTGCTGCTAATTTCCCCTCGTTGGACAATAAAGTATTGAATTGAAGTAATGGTGTTGCTGTGGAGGGTAGGCAGCACCAAGTTCCTGCACATCTCTCCTGGTCAGCAAAGCCCAACAGCGACTCTACTTCCTCTGCAAACTGAGGACAGCGAGAGCATCAACCTCCACTATGAGCAGCTTCTACAGAGGCACCGTGGAGAGCATCCTCCCAGCTGCATCACTGTGTGGTGTGGCTCCTGGGTGCTGCTGGAAACAGCTACGACGGGTAGTGAGAGCAGCAGAGAGGATCGTGGGTACCTCTGTTCCCTCCCTCCAGGACATCTACTGCACCCGTCTCACCTGAAAGCTCTCTGCATCACAGGTGACTCCACCCATCCGTCCAACAGCTTCTTCAGTTTGCTGCCATCAGGAAGGAGACTGAAGAGCCTCGAGGCCAGAACCAGCAGACTGAGAGACAGCTTCATCCATCAGGCTGTCAGGATGCTGAACTCTCTCTCACACCACCTCCAGACCTGCATCCACCTCTCCCCTCTTAGATCCGCTGTCTTTGCTTTCCTTCCTCATTTCTCACTTTTTCATATTTTTTCTTTTTATTTGTTCTTTCATGTCTCATTTGATTTTTCATCTGTTCTTTCTTTTCCATCTTTCCCTAACCTCCAGAAGTCCTCCCTGTTTCCTTCCTTCCTCACAGCTGCTCCTCTCTCCATCCGCGTTTTATTTCTGTCTAAAAGGCTTTGTTCTGCTACCTGTGTGTGTGTGTGTGTGTGTGTGTGTGTGTGTGTGTGTGTGTGTGTGTGTGTGTGTGTGTGTGTGTGCGCGCGCGTGCATGTGTGTAATTAACTGGTACTTTCTACCCACTGAGTGTCTAACAGCCTCATAATGTCAGTCTGTCAGTCAGAGAGGAGAAAAGGTGGAAATGGGAGGAGAGAGGAGCTAGGAGGCGACCTGAAGGAGAGAGAAGGATGAGGAGGAAACAGCAGATAACAACTGACGAGGCCTGCATCAGCTGGTATTTATAGGATTTTTTTTTTGGTCTGTAGATTCACACAGTGATCATTTCGCTCAGCTTCATGTCATGAAGGCGGTTTGTTGCTTCACTGCACAGTTCCTCTTATGTGATCGTGTCTCACTATCATTGCTATCTGCCAACAAAAACACTGAAATACTGAAAAACCTCTGAGAGGTTAGGAGAGACGGCATCCATCCCACTTTGGATGGAGCAGCTCTCATTTCTAGAAATATGGACAAATTTATTAAACCCCCCAAAATATGACTATCCAGAGTTGGGACCAGGAAGCAGAGTTGCAGTCTTACACGCCTCTCTGCAGCTTCTCTCCTCCTGCTACCCCCCAAAAACCATCTCCATAGAGACTGTGTCAGCTTCCAAAAAGACGAAAAACAAACTAAAAACCAGCAACAAACAACTTAAACATAAACAATCACAAAGAAAGAACAATACAGTATATACTAACAATATATAATACTAAGTGCAATAATCCTTTCTGTCATCGTTGTATTTTTACTCAGTTGTATATAGTATTTTTATTTGTATTCTATTTTTATCTTATTGTATATTTATTTTATTTTATTCTACTGTATATAGTATTTTATTTTATTCTATTCTGTACAGTTGTGTACTGTATTTATTCTTATTGTATTCTAATTTTTGCCTCATAACTTTTGCACTGTCCACTTCCTGCTGTGACAAAACAAATTTCCCACGTGTGGGACTAATAAAGGTTATCTTATCTTATCTTATCTTATCCACATCTGAACCAAAGAGTAAAACAGTGAAATGTGGATTATTAAATATTAGGTCTCTCTCCTCCAAGTCTCTGTTAGTACATGACTTAATAATTGATCAACAAATCGATTTACTCTGCCTTACAGAAACCTGGTTGCAGCAGGATGATTATGTTAGTTTAAATGAATCAACACCCCCGAGTCATTCTAACTACCAGAAACCTCGAAGCACAGGCCGAGGGGGAGGTGTGGCAGCAATTTTTTACACCAGCCTATTAATCAACCAAAGACCCAGACAGACTTTTAATTCATTTGAAAGCCTGATGCTTAGCCTCGTCCACCCCAGCTGTGAAACTCAGAAACTTGTTATCATCTATCGTCCACCTGTGTCACGATCTGGTTACAGGGACTCAAACGCAGAGCAGTTAGGTGTCTCCAAGGTGTAGTTTATTTACAGTGCCAGTTCAATATATGTACAGTGAAGGGATCCAAAACTCTGGGGAATCACAGGGTAGCTCTCTCACACTCGCTCACGTCTTCTTTGCTCACACTCACACACATTCACACGGCAGGGAGGTCGCAGGTCCGGGGGGGGGGGGGGGAGATCTGAGGCAGAAGAGAAGGAAATTCACCAACTAATCACAAATCACGAATTATGAAGCACAAGTCCACAGGAGCTGTGAGAACACTAACGTCAGTAGTACACTCATCCAGCGACAAGAGGATCTGTGTTCCAGCCTCAAATAGTGCTCCCGATGATGACAGGTGATTGTTGTCAGGTGTGTGTGTGGGCCAAGGGCGGGAGCCCACAGTGAGCTCCGCCCAGGCAGAGAGGGAGAGAACAGAAACAGCAAATGTAGCCTTGTGGGGCCGACCGGGCAGGCACGGAGACCATGACAACCTGGGCCTTACACAGAGTTTCTGTCTGATTTCTCAGACTTTTTATCTAATTTAGTTCTGAGCTCAGATAAAATAATTATTGTGGGTGATTTTAACATCCATGTAGATGCTAAAAATGACAGCCTCAACATGGCATTTAATCTGTTATTAGACTCAATTGGCTTCTCTCAAAATGTAAAAGAACCCACCCACCACTTTAATCACACTCTAGATCTTGTTTTAACATATGGCATAGAAACTGAAGATTTAACAGTTTCCTGAAAACCCTCTGCTGTCTGATCATTTCCTGATAACATTTACATTTACAATAATTGATTACACAGCGGTGGAGAGTAGACTCTATCACAGTAGATGTCTTTCTGAAAGCGCTGTAACTAAGTTTAAGAATATAATCCACCCACTGTTATCATCTTCAATGCCCTGTACCAACACAGAGCAGAGCAGCTATCTGAACGCTGCTCCAACAGAGGTCGATTATCTTGTTAATAATTTCACCTCCTCACTACGTACGACTCTGGATACTGTAGCTCCTGTGAAAACTAAGGTCTCTAATCAGAAATACCTGACTCCGTGGTATAATTCTCAAACACGTACCCTAAAGCAGATGACTCGTAATCTGGAGAGGAAATGGCGTGTCACAAATTTAGAGGATCATCATTTAGCCTGGAGAAATAGTTTGCTGCTTTATAAGAAAGCCCTCGACAAAGCCAGAACATCTTACTATTCATCACTGATTGAAGAAAACAAGAACAACCCCAGGTTTCTCTTCAGCACTGTAGCCAGACTGACAAAAAGTCAGAGCTCTTGTGAGCCAACCATTCCTTTAACGTTAACTAGTAATGACTTCATGAACTTCTTCACAAATAAAATTTTTATCATTAGAGAAAAAATTACCAATAATCATCCCACAGATGTAATATTATCTACAGCTACTCTTAGTACCATTGATGTTAAGTTAGACTCTTTTTCTCTAATTGATCTTTCTGAGTTAACTTCAATAATTACTTCCTCCAAACCATCAACGTGTCTTTTAGACCCCATTCCTACAAAACTGCTCAAAGAAGTCCTGCCAGTAATTAATTCTTCGATCTTAAATATGATCAGCCTATCTCTAATAATCAGCTATGTACCACAGGCCTTCAAGCTGGCTGTAGTTAAACCTTTACTCAAAAAGCATCTCTAGACCCAGCAGTCTTAGCTAATTATAGGCCAATCTCCAACCTTCCTTTCATATCAAACATCCTTGAAAGAGTAGTTGTCAAACAGCTAACAGATCATCTGCAGAGGTTTATTTGAAGAGTTTCAGTCAGGTTTCAGAGCTCATCACAGCACAGAAACAGCTTTAGTGAAGGTTACAAATGATCTTCTTATGGCCTCTGACAGTGGACTCATCTCTGTGCTTGTCCTGCTAGACCTCAGTGCAGCGTTCGATACTGTCGACCATAATATCCTATTAGAGCGATTAGAACATGCTGTAGGTATTACAGGTACTGCACTGCAGTGGTTTGTATCATATCTATCTAATAGACTCCAGTTTGTGCATGTAAATGGAGAGTCCTCTTCACACACTGAGGTTAATTATGGAGTTCCACAGGGTTCAGTGCTAGGACCAATTCTGTTTACATTATACATGCTTCCCTTAGGCAGCATCATTAGAAGACATAGCATACATTTACACTGCTATGCTGATGACACCCAGCTCTATCTGTCCATGAAGCCAGATAACACACACCAATGAGTTAAACTGCGGGAATGTCTTAAAGACATAAAGACCTGGATGGCCGCTAACTTTCTGCTTCTTAATCCAGATCAAACTGAGGTTATTGTACTCGGCCCTGAAAAGCTTAGAAATATGGTATCTAACCAGATTCTTCCTCTGGATGGCATTACCTTGGCCTCCAGTAACGCTGTGAGGAACCTTGGAGTCATTTTTGACCAGGACATGTCCTTCAATGCACATATTAAACAAATATGTAAGACTGCGTTCTTCCATTTGTGCAACATCTCTAAAGTTAGAAATATCCTGTCTCAGAGTGATGCTGAAAAACTAGTTCATGCATTTATTACTTCCAGGCTGGACGACTGTAATTCATTATTATCAGGAAGTCCTAAAAACTCGCTGAAAAGCCTTCAGCTGATCCAAAATGCTGCAGCAAGAGTCCTGACAGGGACTAGAAAGAGAGAGCAGATTTCTCCTGTTTTGGCTTCCTGTTAAATCCAGAATTCAAAATCCTGCTCCTCACATACAAGGTCTTAAATAATCAGGCCCCATCTTATCTTAATGACCTTGTAGTACCATATCACCCTATTAGAGCACTTCGCTCTCGCTCTGCAGGCCTACTTCTTGTTCCTAGAGTATTTAAAAGTAGAATGGGAGGCAGAGCCTTCAGTTTTCAGGCCCCTCTTCTGTGGAACCAGCTTCCAGTTTGGATTCAGGAGACAGACACTATCTCTACTTTCAAGATTAGGCTTCAAACTTTCCTTTTTGCTAAAGCATATAGTTAGGGCTGGACCAGGTGACCCTGAATCCTCCCTTAGTTATGCTGCAATAGGTGTAGGCTGCCGGGGGATTCCCATGATGCACTGGGTGTTTCTGCTTCACTCACTATGTGTTAACAGACCTCTCTGCACTAGGGCTTGTGACGTATTTCCGTTTCCAAATACTGCCACTTGGGCATTTCCGGTATGTTTGTTTATCTCTTGGTAGCTATGCTAATGTAACTTCAGAATGAGTATAAAAAGGAAAGTATTTAAAACAGAACATTTTCAAAAACAGGAGAAGAAATACTCTGAGCATTGCTGTGTCCCACTTTGTTCGGCTTCAGCCAAATTTAACGGTATACTAAGACAGTGGCTGGTAAACATACACCGGGATCATTTCACGATTACCTCTCAGGTCTGCAGCAGACACTTTGCCACTTATTGACCACTCCAGTGTTGGTCAAGTTACTTGAAAAAGTAATCAGTAACTAATTACTGATTACTTCCCAAAAAAAGTAATCCCGTTACTTTACTGATTACTTATTTTCAAAAGTAATTAATTACTTAGTTACTTAGTTACTTTTTAAAAACACGATTTACAACCTGAAGAGGTGATAAAGTGATAGATCTTTCAGCCCAATTCTACTTTTTCTGCATAATCCATCATACAAAATGTAATCAAATGGAAAAGTCTCTTTTTAAAACTTGTTTTATTAGTTTTAATCTTTTAACTTTATGCATCAAGCAAAAATTTAATTATCTGCAACATTCTCTGACTGGAAGAAATTAGTTTAACATTTAAACCTATTTTCTGCACATTCCAGCACATAAAATAAAATATTTTTTGTGTTTACACTCAGTCTTTCAAATAGATGCAAGTAAAACACAGCAGAAAATAAATAAAGTCAAAGACTCAGCGGTCCTGTTGCTCTATTTTCACCTGTAAAGCAGGAGTGGGGTAGGCGGAGGTTTACCCTGGTGCAGGTGTGCCGCGGTCAGTGGAAGAATCCGCGAGTGTCTCTGTGAGTTTCCCATCACGTCGTAGCTACTCGGTGCTTGTTGGAAGTTTAGGGGTTTTTTCGCTGTAAAAAGAAGTTTTCTTCCCACGCACAACGGACACTAATGTTTTTGTCACTTTTTATGGAATCAAACTCAAAGTAAGGTCAGTACTTCCACGCTTTAAACGCTGCACGCTCATACTCTCTCTGCACTCGATATATGATCCATTGTTGATCTGCACACAGCTGTTGTCACGAACGTCGCACTCGCTTACGTCACTGTCATGAGACACTCTCGCAAAAAAAATCCTGGTTTTAGTAACGCAGTAACGCAGCATTCCTAGGGGAAAGTAACGGTAATCTAATTACCGTTTTTGCAATAGTAATCCCTTACTTTACTCGTTACTTGAAAAAAGTAATCAGATTACAGTAACGCGTTACTGCCCATCTCTGCTTATTTCAGCATGGACAAATGTTCTTGCCACTGCACTGGGGCCTCAGTGCATCTGGCTTACACGTGCAGAAGTGCAAGCTTACCTCTCTGAGGAATTCAAAGATTTCTCAGACACGCAGATGATCCTTGACTGCACAGAGCTGAGGTGTCAGACACCATCCTCACCACTTCTCCAAAGTGAAATGTACTCTTCATACAAATCCCACTGCATGATGAAAGCCCTGGTTGGCATAGCTCCACATGGTCCAGTGACATTCATCTCTGATCTGTATGCTGGTCAGGTTAGTGACAAGGAGCTATTCAAACAATCAGGCATTGCTGAGAAGTTGAGTGAAGACATGGCAGTGATGGTAGATAAGGGCTTCCTAATCACTGATTGTTGTAAATGCAAAGTGTACTGCCCACCTTTTCTATCTAAGCAGAAGCAGATGCCAGCATACCAGGTTAAGGAGACGCAGGCCACAGCCAGACTCAGGGTGCATGTGGAGCGAGTCATTAGGAGGATAAAACCAGTGTTGGGACTAACGCGTTATTAAGTAACGCGTTACAGTAACTACGTTATTAATGTGTTAACGACCACGGTAACTAGTTATTATGCCAAAATCAGGAACGCGTTACTTGTTACTGGGATTTAGATAGGGTCGTTACTCGTTACTTCGTGTGGTGGCATCGCGGAGCTTCCACAGATTCAGTAACATTAGCAAGTGGTGGAGGCCAGCAGGTGGATGAAGGAAAGGGAGGCAGGAGGAGAGACCCGAGGTGGTGAACTGAACTTCAGGTAAGAAGTTATGACCTGCAGTCTCTCTGGGTCAGATATGAACCAAGTTTAGGTGGAGTTTATTTTCGTTATTCTGACTTTTTCCGTACTGCGTGCTAGCTAGCATGACGGAGTTTCTATACAGCTGGGTGGTGCTATGAAGTTAATGAAGTTGCACTTTATTTTGTTCATAAGTTATTAGAGTTGCCAACCGTCCCGTCTGGTATTCAGAGAAAATATTACGCGTTTCTTATTGAGGTGAAAAGGAACAGTTTGTCCCGTAATTCAGCTACAATGAAAAAGGCACAAAGCTGGAGTTATTCTGTGTTTACGCTGCACAGCTGCCTCTTCTTCTCTCATTCTCCCCTCTCCCGTTTCTACTTCAATCACGAAACTTCTTCAAACAGCAGCGGGGGGACAGCTTGCTCCGAGCCGCGACTGGAGCGCCAAAACAAAGGCTAACCCTGGCGGATAACGGTCCCCACACTCGGCTGTACTGACGGAACATGGCGGCGTACATTTGTGGAAGATAAAGGAGGAAACCGTCGCAATCTGATCACGAATCACGAAGAGAAAAAAGCACAAAAACACTTAAAAGGATTTTGTCTTTAAAGAGATGCTAAACAGCCCCAAAGTTATTGAAAATAACTACGCTACACACTTTCACATGAATAATGCACTCACATAAATGTACAAATGGTTAGTCCTCAATCATCCAGGTAAAGGTAAAGGTCTGTTTCTAAAGATGGCGCCTAGTATGGCAGCCTCGTCGCGAGCTCCCCCAAGCAACGGCTTTCTTCTGTGTTTAATTTTACTTTTCCTTTATTTTTTCACGAGCAGCACTTGTCTCCTTGTGTACGACCGACAAACCTTACTGGACATAAAAGACGGTCTTTCTTATAACTTTCCGGAGTTCAAGTTTTGCAACACGGACCCTCCGTTCGCAGACCCCCCATTCATCTCACCTGAGACGCCTTTGTTCTCTGTCCCTGGAGGCCGCAAACGCCGACGCAGAGGGAGAAGATCTGGCGTTCTGGTTCGACTGAGACGGCGCACTAACAGACCACCGTTACCCAGTTTATTACTGGCTAATATGCAGTCTCTGGAGAACAAGCTGTGCGAGCTTCGGGCACGGATCTCATTCCAGCGAGAGATGCGGGACTGCTGCGTGATCTGCCTCACAGAAACCTGGCTATCGGACAAGGTACCGGACTCCGCAATACAACTGCCGGGGTTCTCTGTGCACCGCGCGGACAGGTCACAGGATCTTACTGGGAAAAGCAGAGGCGGTGGTGTGTGTTTCATGATCAACAACAGCTGGTGTGATTATGCGAACGTGCACCCGGTCAAATCCTTCTGCTCACCGGACCTGGAGTACCTGATGATTAAGTGCCGGCCATTCTGGCTACCGAGGGAATTTACAGCAGTGATTATTACGGCTGTTTACATTCCCCCACAAGCCGACACTGACCGTGCACTCAGGGAACTGTACAGCGCGATCAGCAGCGAGGAAACCGCACACCCAGAGGCAGCGTTTATCACAGCCGGAGACTTTAATAAGGGAAACCTGAAGAAAGTCTCACCAAAACTCCATCAACACATCCTTTTTAACACACGTGGAAACCGGCTACTCGACCACTGCTACACCTCTTTCCGGGATGCGTACAAAGCCCTCCCCCGCGCCCCATTCGGCCAATCAAATCACTGCTCCATCCTGCTCCTGCCCGCCTACAGGCAGAAGCTGAAACAGGAAGCTCCAACCCGGAGGGCGGTGCACTGTTGGACGGACCAATTGGAGTCTGCGCTGCGGGACTGTTTTGATCACGTGGACTGGGAAATGTTTCACGTGGCCGCCAGAGACATTGATGAATACACAGACTCAGTCTGCGGATTTATCAGGGAATGCGTGGAAGATGTCGTCCCATCCAGAACAGTTAAATCCTTCCCAAATCAAAAACCCTGGATTAACGGAGATGTTCGCGCGGCACTGGCGGCACGGAGCACCGCCTTTGCCTCCGCGAACACATCGGACTACAAACACGCACATTACCAACTCCGGAAGACGATCAAAGCAGCCAAACGTGAGTACAGGGACAGGGTGGAGCAACAGTTTGACAACCCTCGGAGTATGTGACAGGGACTAAACACGATCGCAGACTTTAGAGGGAAAACCAGCACACCGCAGACCACGGCCTCTCTGTGTGAGGATCTAAACGTATTCTACGCTAGATTCGACACAGCGAACACCATGAGACCGGACAGTGTGCGCACCGCGGATGACGTCAGTGCGCACACTGTGTCTGAGGAGGATGTGCGGAAGTGCTTCAGGAAGGTGAACGCACGCAAAGCTACTGGTCCGGACGGGATTCCCGGCCGCGTCCTCAGGTCATGCGCGGCTCAGCTGGCTGGAGTGTTCACGCACATCTTCAACCTTTCCCTCTCTCTGTCTGTAGTCCCAGCCTGCTTCAAAATGGCCACCATCGTCCCTGCACCCAAATCCTCCACCATCTCCTCATTGAACGACTGGCGACCTGTAGCCCTGACCCCCATCATAAGCAAATGCTTCGAGAAGCTGGTCAGGGACTTCATCTGCTCTGCACTACCCGACTCACTGGACCCTCTACAGTTTGCATACCGCCACAACAGGTCCACTGATGATGCCATAGCCCTGACACTACACACTGCCCTGTCACACCTGGAGAAGAGAGACACGTATGTGAGGATGCTGTTTGTAGATTACAGCTCAGCATTCAATACCATCGTTCCCTCGAAGCTGGACAGGAAACTGCAGGATCTAGGACTGAGCAGCTCCCTCTGCAGCTGGATCCTTAGCTTCCTGTCTGACAGACGCCAGGTGGTCAGACTGGGCAGCATCACCTCATCCCCCATCACACTGAACACTGGTGCTCCACAGGGGTGTGTACTGAGCCCTCTCCTGTACTCACTCTACACCTACGACTGCACAGCCACTAACAGCTCCAACATCATTGTGAAGTTTGCGGACGACACTACAGTGGTGGGTCTTATCACCAACGGTGATGAGACGGCTTACAGGGAGGAGGTCAGCGCCCTGACCCACTGGTGTCAAGACAACCATCTCACCCTCAACGTCGCAAAGACAAAGGAGTTGATAGTGGACTTCCGGAGGTGCAGAGAAGTACACACCCCCATCACCATCAACGGCGCTGCTGTGGAGAGAGTGAGCAGCTTCCGGTTCCTTGGTGTACACCTGGCTGAGGATCTTACGTGGTCAGTACACACAAACAAAACAGTGAAGAAGGCGCAGCAGCGCCTCTTCTTTCTCAGGAGACTGAAAAGATTCGGCATGAGCCCCCGCATCCTCAGGACCTTCTATCACTGTGCCATTGAGAGCATCCTCACTGGATGCATCACCACCTGGTATGGCAACAGCACCGCCTACAACTGCAAAGCTCTCCAGCGAGTAGTGCGGTGCTCTGAACGGATAATTGGAGGTGAGCTTCCCTCCCTCCAAGACATCTACAGGAAGCGCTGCCTGAGGAAAGCGGGGAGGATCATCAAGGACTCCAGTCACCCCAGCCATCAACTGTTCAGACTGCTTCCATCAGGAAGGAGGTTCTGCAGCATCCGGTCCCGTACCAGCAGACTGAGAGACAGCTTTTTCCATCAGGCCATCAGACTGCTGAACACGTCATAGACACCTCAGCTTCACTACTGGAACTTCAACATTATGCACTCCACACTGTATATAAATGCCACTTGTTTTGCACATGTCTCACTCTGTATATTTTATATATTTTATTATTATTATTATTATTATTATTTTTTTTATTTATTTATTTTTTTTACTATTTAATTTGTAAAAATGTGTATACACACACACACACACACACACACACACACGTAGGAAAATATTTAGTATACACATCCAGAAATGCATACACTATTATATATTGTACATATATTTATTAGTTTCAGGTTGGCCATTCTTGTATTTTGCTCGTTTGTGTTGTTGTGTTTGCACATCTCTGTTGCTTGTGGGGCTCGCACACAAGAATTTCACTCGCATGTGCTGTGCCAGTGTGCCTGCACATGTGATGTGACAATAAAAGTGATTTGATTTGATTTGATTTGATCAATGATCAGCTGATCGTCTCTCTTGTTTGTTTATCGCTCACTTTGCGCCAGAAAGAGGAAACCAGCGGATGTCGCGCTAAACAACAGCAGCACGTTTAATCTTGATCAGCTGTTGTTAGAATTTATTTAATATTAATTTCTAGTATCAGCTGATGTTTGCTGGAGCCACAGCTGTAAAGCTGCTGGTCATGATGTCGGTTTGGATATGTGGTGAGAGGGAAACATGAAGATGAAACCAGGAGATGTCCTTACTGAATCATCAGAGCTGTGATGGAGAAACAGGTTTACCTTTTAGGTGACATGAATGAGTTGAAGTTATGAACTGTTTCTGAGAGACAAATAACACCAGGATCCTTTTTTAGGTAGCTGACAGCTGGTAACTGTGCAGGGGCGGGTCTAGCAAAGTGTTGCCAGGGGGCAGGTAGGGCATTAACAGGGAGAGGGGGGCACAAAGAAATACTTTTCTTTCTTATTCTCATTTAAAATGTCTCACTGTTATTAAATAATTATCTGAATCTTACAACAAACGATTGATAGATTGATGCATATATACCATCAGAACAGTGAACATCACTGTCACAACAGTGTTTGTTTTCATTCAAAGGCTTTATGATTTTTCCTATAATGGTGGGCCGGTCTCTAGTCAAAATGCCCGGGCCAATTTTCTGTCCCAGTCCAGCTCTGTATGCAGCTCATCTGCAGTCTGGTGTTACCTACATCTTCCTATTCAGAAGGCAGAATTTCCGAGTTCTGAGTACAATCGAAAGCACCACGACTGCAGTTTTTGTGTTGGATGTAAAAGGCGCACATGACGCTGTGACGTAGGCTAGAATCATGGCAGCAGTCAATGACGGTCCAGGCGTGGGGTTTCTCTCGTGGAAATATGCACGTTATCTTTTCCTTTCTATTGGTAGGTTGCACAGTGCACTGTGGCAAGTAAGCAAGCTAGAAGACTGGCAAAGTTATGGAAGCAACACATTAACAAGAGAATTCTGAGTAAAACCAAAGTTACTTTCCCTAGTAACTAGTTACTTTGAAAGTAACGAGTAACCTGAAGTAACTGAGTTACTTTTGATAGAAGAAACTAGTAATGTAACTAAGTTACTAATTTAAAGTAACTTACCCAACACTGCATAAAACACAAACTTTTTGATAGCATCATTAGCATGTCACATGTTTACAATATCAACCAGCTGTTTGCAGCATGTATGCTGTCAAATGACCAGAACACAGCATTAGTTTAAAAAATAGTGAGACAAGACGGAAACGACCTGCAGCTGAGGCCACTACAGTTGCATTTCTTCCTTCTCAGCTGACAACACTTGATTACTGTTTAATTATACTACTATCTTACTATTCAGATTCAGCAATTGTTTATCAAAATTATAAAGTAAATCACTGAATTGTTTTCATAAGTGACCCTGTGCTTTAACATCCAAAATATAATTAATCATTTTCTTCCCTCAGTTGAGTTACTGTCTAAATGTATATCAGTATGCTAGGCATGGAGTTTTAAATACCATGTAAATAAGTTCAAATTCAATGTTTCAATGTGTGTTTTTAAAAAATGAAATTGATGCCATTGCTTAAATAACAGTTTATTGATTTCACATAAAAGTAACAACAAAAGAATTCATGAAATACTTTGCAAATAAAACCTCAGTTATTTTGTTCCAGCCTGAAGGATCTGTTTTTCTTTTTGCTGTTTTCACTGTTCATTTTTTTCAAACACAGGTATCTTGGCATATATATGTAAAAAAAGAAATAGTCGGCCTTTTCTCTGATTGCATTGTGCACATCTGTATCCATGTATATTCTTTGCACTAGGTAGTCCTCTTGTGCCCACACAACAAAGTCACACCACTGCATCCCACTGATGAGCAGTTGTCCTTGCACTTGCCAGTAATATGCGTGGCTCTTTTTTAGTTTAGGGGCACCACATTCCATCTGCACATATTTGCAGTCAATAAAGTTTTGTACATTGGGACATTTGAATTCACGAAGCCAAACTGGGGGTATTCATTGGGGTCAAAAACAACACCATCAGGAGATGCAGCAAGCCAGGGGGCAATGGGGTGAATGACCAGACCGCAGGGTGAGTAGTTAACATTCATTAGCCTACTATACTCTGCTGCTATTGCAGGCTCCATCTCAGTTCCTCTCCTCATGTCTGCTGTCTGCCTTGTTCCCTTCAATATACGCTCTGCTAGTGACTCGGCCGAGCTCTGGCCTCTGACGTGACACACCTCCCGAAACCTAGAGGCAGTCACTCTGGGCCTGCGGAGCTGATGCCACTCAGACGAAGAGCTTTGCTCACGTGTAGCTTCCTCTATTTTGTGAGCCATTTCCAGAGTTACAGACAAGCTTTTCAGATGCAGAAGCTCTTCTTCTGAGCACACAAACACACAATCTGATGGCAAGATGTCATACCCCTCCAGAGGCAAGTGCGGTGTTGGTGGTGCATCGCGGTGTAGCGTGATGTACCGGGTTGTCAAAACCGGCTGCTGATATGACAGAACACTGCCCTCCTGCACCAGCCCAAAGCCACTTTCCACAGGGGGCTTGTCAGGTCTCATGTTCATTGTGGTCACAAGTGGCCTGTCCTCAATATTAAATTTTGCATATGCCTCCGTTATTCTGAACAAGCAGGGATCTGGTAACGGACCCACCATGCCTCTGTAGAAGCCACTCCTAAAGAAAACATCAATGACAATAATGTAAGGAAGAAGGTTATTATACTGAACAACAACTAAACTAAAAACTAAAAGGTGTAAAACAGTGGTGCATAAGTTAGAGACTGGGATGTATATGTACATGACTGAGTTAGCCGTCTTCAGAAAGTGTAATGTATGTAAATTAATACCTATTCTGACACATGTATGTATGAATAAATAGCAACGTGCATTTGTAACACATGAAACCAAATTTTAAAATCTAATTACCGTACTCCAGTCTGGGCCGTCCTGGTACCGGCTCAGTGAAGATCATGGAGTTGATGGGTCCTGGCCTCACACCCTAACAGAAGACGCATTTACTATGGATGGTGTTGCTGTTCATATGTAAACATGGACTAATTCAACAACTTTAACCTCATTTAAATTACCACTGTCCGTGGCTTGTGCCATTGCTGTTCAGATTCCGTGCAGCTATGCACAGGGGGGACAACCGGCACTCTGAGTTGTGAGTAGTGTGCTGTTTGGAAGAGCAGTGCCACTGTGTGATTGCACATAACAGCGCCTGCCACACAGGAGCACTGGCTATGTGTCAGTACCACCGGCGACGAATCCAGAAGCTTAATCTAAGAAGAAAGAACGAAAATTAAAAATGTAACAGGATTCTGGGAAGTAGCTAGCCGGTCGTCACGGCAAAGCTACGAGAGCGTCTCTCAGCATGGGCCCGAAAAAAGTTCTGTCAGCTGAGGAAGGAGACGATATTAAGAAGTCGCTGGAGTTTATGACAGAGGAGATTTCTACTGTCAAACTGCAGCAGAAAGCCATCCTGGACCTGGTCGAGGAAGTTAAGGCTCTCCGCATCCAGAACGCCGAGAAGGATCGGCGGCTGGCGTACCTGGAGAACAGAGTGGCGGATTTGGAGCAGTACACCCGGATGAACGATGTTATCATCACGGGGCTTCGCATCAAACCCCGGTCATACGCCCGGGCGGTCGCCACTGACAATGTAGGAGGGCCAGGAGAGGAAGATGTCAACTCCACGGAGCATCAAGTGGTTACCTTTCTACGGTCCAAAGGTGTGGAAGTGGATTATAACAACATTGAGGCTTGCCACCCTCTACCCCGAAAAAATGACAGTAACAAACCAGCCATCATTGTGAGATTTGCAAAACAAGGAAGGAAACTGAAAGGATCCGATGTCTTCATGAACGAACATCTGATAAAAAGAAATGCGGACATTGCCAGGAAAGCACGTTACTTGAAGAAACAGGGAAAAATTCAAAATACATGGACCACCAACTGCAAAGTATTCATTAAACTCAATGGAACACCGGAACAAGCCAAAGTGTTGGTCATCAGAAATATGGAGGAGCTGGACAAATACTGAGGTCAACTTACTCTGGAGGTATGAATACACATGTGACGTGACACACAACACAACACATGGCACAGTCCAAAAGAACTTCATCTGCATCCGGCAACAATATCAACATAACTCATTGGAATTCTCTTTATGATAATCTGGAACTGAGAACATTTCGATACACAGACCATAATGTTCTAGACTTAGAAAAGGATATAGACCCGGAAAATAATTTCTACTACAACATCAGCTGTAACTGCTGCTACTTCACTGATGAACAGTTTAAGCACACCATCAACACGGAAAATAAATTATCAATAATCCATTTTAATAGCAGAAGTCTGTATGCCAACTTCAACAATATAAAGGAATATCTAAATGAGTTGACAAATCCATTTGGAATTATTGCCATTTCTGAAACATGGATCAATGCGGAGAAAGGAATGGACTTTGGACTGGAGGGATATGAAGTGAACTTTGTAAATAGAAGGAACAAGAGTGGAGGGGGAGTAGCTGTGTATGTGGATAAAAAGCATAAAATGACCGACGAATTCCTAAACACTATGTACAGTTTGAGTTTACATCCTAAAATAACCAGGCCTAGCAGAATTACACCACATTGTGCCACCTTACTTGACAATATTTTCACTAACAATATGGAAAACAACATTGTGAGCGGAATATTAATTAATGACATCAGTGATCACCTACCAGTTTTTGCAGTTTATGACACTAATTATAAGAAAAATCAGCATGAAGAACAACTGAGATACAGACGTGTAAGGACAGAAGAAACGATGACTGCATTTAAGAACGATCTATTAAATCAGGACTGGGACAATGTGCACAAAGAAGCTGATATTGATATTACATATGGCATATTTTTAAGAATATTCATGGAGTTGTACGATAAAAACTGTCCAACAATAAAATACAACAGAAAGCACAAATATTCAGATAGACCATGGCTCACTAAGGGTTTACAAAATGCATGTAAAAAGAAAAATACACTCTATAGGGAATACCTAAAACAAAGAACAAAAG
>NC_135178.1:38890357-38952857 GCF_041146795.1 Maylandia zebra
TTCTGTGAAGCTGTGACTGTTCAGCAGTGAACAGGAGTCCTGCGTGACTGAGAAGTCCTTCACAAGCTCCAGATGCAGGAAGAGCTGTATTGACTTTGATCGACAGCTTCTTGATGTGAGGAACGCCATGCAACAGATCCACACCTCTGATCTCTGGTCATTATAGTGCTGTATACACTGCCAAGCTGCAGATGTTTGGCAAGAAGATTCAATCACACTGGAGATGTTTTTACTAACTCTAGTAGAAAAACAAAATCCTGTCATTCATGTCCCGCACAAACAGTTTGCAATAAATTCCAGATTAAGTTTAAAATAAGAATGCGTGTAAGGCTGAGCAGTGCTCGCCAACAGATCCTCCTGTTTGGCTGTTACTCTGGGGAAAGACGAGAAAGACGGTGATGGAAGCGCGACTGGAGCTGCGATGTAGCCTCTAATCTCTGCATGGCTGTCCTGAGAAGGCAAACACCTCAGTCTGGAAAAAGATGAAACACGCCCCTTCCAACCACAGGGGAGGGAGTTGGATGGAGCTAGCATCCAAAAGCTGGCCATACACTGTGCGATTTTTGGCCCATTTTGAGCAGATTTTTCAGTCGCGCAACCGATTTGGGGATCGGCCTGAGTTTCGCCTTAATCGTGTGTCGTGCATCATGTAGTATACATGGGGTAACGAAAAGCAGTTAACACCTCACGACCAGCTCTCAATCATCAATCGTTTGGTCGCAAGATAATCAAACCTGTTTGAAATCCTGTCGCCCCTCAACGCAGCCTCTCACACTGCGCACGCACAAACACAGAAATGGAAGTGAAAAGGTGGAGCAGCACGGCAGTGCAGCGTGTGATCTGGACACAAGAGATGGAGGCACAACTCATCCAGGCAAGCTCATCATCCGAGTACGTAAGCGTAGAGCTGCCACCCAGGCAAAAGAAAAATAGTTATATCACGTTAGAGCGTGAAAAGTTTATTGTTCTAACAATATACCTTTCACATTTGAACAATATATTTATATTGTACAAACGTGATAATTATGTATATTGTAATAACGTGTAATAATAACGTGATATTCTATTGATTATTATATTGTTCAATATTGGTCCACACTCCAGCCTAGCAGGTGGCGGTAAAGTGCCTTTAAATTAGCGGCAGAAGAAGAAGCAGCTAAACACGGGGTGTCAACGAACGTCTAGAAGCTAACTCCTTACAGCGCTTTGCTACATTATTAATTACCCTGACGGTGCTCGCTGCACTACATAGAGAAATGGAAAATGTTTTGCCCATTTTGTGGCGTTAGCTTCAGCCTCTTCACTCCTTTTTGTGCATCCCGCGTTTAGCTGCTGCTTCTTCTTCTGCTGCTAATTTAAAGGCGCTTTACCGCCACCTGCTGGGCTGGAGTGAACCCCAGTTGTCTACAAAGTCGTCAACATCATGGGCTCATCCGATTAGAATGAGAATAAGCAGTCATCAATTTATTCTGAGTCAATAAGGAAAGACACACATGGACTGCCAATGCTCCGCTGCCGCCCCGTGTGGGAGTGAAGAAAGACTGAGCCAGAGTGCAGTCCTTATACAACGTGTGACAGGTGACTGCAATTAAGGGCAAGCACCACACCCAATCAAAGGTGAGAGAACTAAACAAGGTGCATCTGGTGAAGTGAGTGGGTGTGCTGGGATGTGCTAAAAGTTGGGTCTTTACAACAGTTGCCAAAGTGCTGCTCTTAGGGGGTCATATGATTGTTGGGTTTTTCTCTGTGTGTATTTGTAAACATACACGGCAGACCCAGTGGCATTTTGATGCTTTTTATTAAAGCTTTGACGGTTGCTGTCCACAATACTCACAGAGCTGCAGCTCTCCCGCTGCTCGCTCAACACTATCACAACAACACAACCACAGGACCCAATACAATATTTAATTCGGCGGGGCGTGATTGCGGATGCCGTGCAGGTGCGTCCGCCTCCTCTGCACGGCACCGCAGGCCACGCCCCGCCACAGTATTATTGTAGGCTCTGAATTGAATTGAACCAAAATTTACAGGTGATAAGCAGTGAGATATAAGTGAGAGCGGACAAAGGAGGATGAAGATGGAGCTGCCAGGCAGGAGGAGAAGAGGAAGACCTCAGACAGTATTCACTGGTGTAGACATCAACCTGTCAGCCTTTTTCCTCCACAGCTGACTCTGATCCCACTCAGTGGAGCTCACACTGCTCCAAAGTCTTCCTGTGAACGTCGGCTGGCAGCGCCGACACGACTGCTGTGTCCAACAGTAACCCATCAACACTGCAACCAGAAACCATCCATATCCAGCACGAAGGGCTCCATCATCATCATCATCAAGAGGATTTCCAGGGCTTCCTCAGCCCCGAGACGTGTCCCAGTTTTCTACAGTCATGCTGTAATGCTGATAACACATTATATGTAACTTATAAGTAATGGAGTATGTTGCTTAATTACTCTTAACTACTCGCTACATTACTTTCATGTTACGTCATAAAATGACCTGAAACATAAGAAGGAGGGAACAGTCCAGCCCACCTTCACAGACCTCTGTCCGACTGAGGAGACACATGCAGAGCGAAGACGAAAACCTGAACAACCTGACCTCGGAGTGGTTGTCATGGTGATCCTACCGTAGAAACGAGGCTGCAGCCTGACTGTCTTTGTTACCTGCTGAAGTTCCTGCTCTGGCTGCTGGACTCGGGTCTGTGTACACTCGGCTGTCTGCGATAGGGGAACTGAAGAGGGTCCAGCGTGTCGGGGGGGAGGAGCAGATGTGACCTTTGACCAGCCGCTCCAGGCACTTCATGATGACGGATGTCAGTGCAACAGGACGGTGGTCATTCAGACAGGAGACCACTGATTTCTTAGGAATGGGGATGATGGTGGATGTTTTAAGGGACCACTGACTGCCTCAGGCAGAGGTTGAAGATGTTGGCGAACCCCCCTGCCAGCACACGCTCTGAGAAGCCGGCCTGGGATGCCGTCCGGTCCCGGAGCTTTGTGAGGATTGACCTTTTTGAAAGTCCATCTCACAGCTTCTGTTTTGAGAGTTACAGCCTCCCTGTGCTCCTGAGGGTAGAGGATCTGCTCTCTGTTGTCTTCATCAAAACGAGCACAGAAGCTGTGGAGCTCGTCTGCGAGAGATGCAGTGGGCTGAGCACTGACCGTGTTGTCCTTCTTGTAGTCAGTGATGCAGTCAGTCCATCCCACAGTCGCCTGGTGTCAGAGCTGTGGCAGCTGGACTCCACTTTGTCCCTGTAGTCCTTTCTGGCCTTTTTTATGGACTTTCGGAGGTCGTACCTGCTGCTTTATATGCATCAGCGTCCCCGGAGTTAAAGGCAGAGGTCCGCACTTTTAGCTTAGCACGAATGTCTTTAATTACCCAGGGTTACTGACTTGGATATATGTTTCTTTACTGTGTCACTGAAAAATGTAATCTGATTACACTGATCATACATCACCATTATGTGGAAGTGATCACAAACAGAAAGATCTGCAGCTGCAGTGAAGGGTGGGAAACATGCAACAAAGAAGCCGGTGGAAGGTGGTTCTGAGGCTCCCTAAGTTAATGTCAGTTTTGCTGATTGGCTGGAAGCCATGGCTCTGCTCTTTTCTTCTTCAGAAGCTAAATGCCAAAATTGCAATCTGTGCTGGAAAACTTTGATCCAGTTTGATCAGATCTGGTCCGTCTACATGACGGGGTCCTGATCACAAACCAGGTCCTGATCACAGAGGCCTCCCCGCAGCCCAGCGGGAGCTTGGGATCTGTGTGGGCCAAACTGAAGGATTCTGGGAAGTCGACACCTAACCTGCCGCTGATGCAAAGACTCTGTTCAGCTTTAGGCTGCACTTCATCCATGATAGCATGCGACTGCAGAACCTTTCTCCTGAAATCTGTAATAAACGTCCGTATTAGAACGAAGCTGTGCACAAATTGCTGCCATCATTTTTACTTTTTAGTGCCACTGAATGAAAAAGGTGTAATTCACTTGTTCTAAGTGTTTCCTGTCAGGTTCAGACCTGCGGCTCAAACAAAGCACAAAGAATTCATTCACATTCACATTCAGAGAGAAAGCAGCCACAAAATGATCCCCCTTCAGGCTGACGCGTCCCCCGCAGCTCACACTCACATGCAAAGGTAACCTCCCTGCTCAGCATTAAAAGGCAGCTGTCATTAAGGCCACTGCAGTGTGTAACCACGTGTGTGTGTGAGCTGCCATTAGGCGCCCACCGCAGAGCAGCTCGGTCCACTCTGGCCCACGGCATGCTGGGAAAATCTTCAGCTTCCCTGCCGGTCTGAGCTCAGAGCCAGAGAGCTAAATGACAGGGTTGGCTCCTCCTGGACACCCCGCACGGCGAATCCAGCGCTCCCTCCACTGCTACCCTGCAATTAACACACTGCTGAGAGGAGGAGGAGGAGAGAGCTGAGGGAAAATAAAAGTGATGAATGTGTCAGATGAGGATAAAGATGTACTGAAGGAGTCGCAGCCATGATGGAAAAGCTCCATGTTCATGTATGTAGTCTGTGTACCACTCAGCCTCTTCTCACTGCTGCTGAATCATCATTCAGAGCCTGAACGGATCATGATGTCAATAAAACAGCAGAATAGCAAAACAGTCCTCTTTCATCTAACTGATGAACTAAGGACCGTTAAACGCTTTGAGTCAATTCAGATTAAGACTTTGGGGTGAAAAAAGGCACCAGGGAGCCTCCTGGGTGGGTATTTCATTACCAACATCATGGAGACCCAGATCATGCTGGGGGTGGATGGATGGCTGACAGACGGATGGATGGATGGCTGACAGATGGATGGATGGATGGATGGATGGATGGATGGCTGACAGATGGATGGATGATGGATGGCTGACAGATGGATGGATGGATGGATGGATGGCTGACAGATGGATGGATGATGGATGGCTGACAGATGGATGGATGATGGATGGCTGACAGATGGATGGATGATGGATGGATGGATGACAGATGGATGGCTGACAGATGGATGGCTGACGGATGGATGGCTGACAGATGGATGGATGATGGATGGCTGACAGATGGATGGATGGATGACAGATGGATGAATGGATGGATGGCTGACAGATGGATGGCTGACGGATGGATGGATGACAGATGGATGGATGGCTGACAGATGGATGGATGATGGATGGCTGACAGATGGATGGATGATGGATGGGTGGATGGATGACAGATGAATGGATGGCTGACAGATGGATGGATGATGGATGGCTGACAGATGGATGGATGGATGACAGATGGATGAATGGATGGATGGCTGACAGATGGATGGATGGATGACAGATGGATGAATGGATGGATGGCTGACAGATGGATGGCTGACGGATGGATGGATGACAGATGGATGGATGATGGATGGCTGACAGATGGATGGATGATGGATGGGTGGATGGATGACAGATGAATGGATGGCTGACAGATGGATGGATGGATGGATGGATGGATGACAGATGGCTGACAGATGGATGGATGGATGACAGATGGATGAATGGATGGATGGCTGACAGATGGATGGCTGACGGATGGATGGATGACAGATGGATGGATGGCTGACAGATGGATGGATGATGGATGGCTGACAGATGGATGGATGATGGATGGCTGACAGATGGATGGATGATGGATGGGTGGATGGATGACAGATGAATGGATGGCTGACAGATGGATGGATGATGGATGGCTGACAGATGGATGGATGGATGACAGATGGATGAATGGATGGATGGCTGACAGATGGATGGATGGATGACAGATGGATGAATGGATGGATGGCTGACAGATGGATGGCTGACGGATGGATGGATGACAGATGGATGGATGATGGATGGCTGACAGATGGATGGATGATGGATGGGTGGATGGATGACAGATGAATGGATGGCTGACAGATGGATGGATGGATGGATGGATGGATGACAGATGGCTGACAGATGGATGGATGAATGGGTGGATGACAGATGGGTGGATGGATGACAGATGAATGGATGGCTGACAGATGGATGGATGGATGGATGGATGACAGATGGCTGACAGATGGATGGATGGATGGGTGGATGACAGATGGGTGGATGGATGACAGATGAATGGATGGCTGACAGATGGATGGATGGATGGATGGATGACAGATGGCTGACAGATGGGTGGATGTCCTGACTGCACGAGATCTTAATGCAGATTTGATATTTGCATTCTAGTAAACAAAGTAAACAGACCTACAAAGCTTTGTCTCTCTCGGGTCATCTGCTAATCTGAAGGTCGATAGTTCGATGCTGGGATGCTCCAGTCCACATGCCAAAGTATCCTTGAGCAAGATGGGACCCTGAGTTGCTCGTGATGGAATTACTGGAGTGTGACTGTGTGTGGTGACATATAAAGTGCTTTGAGGGCTACAGTGGAAACATGGAAACAAGGACCGCTCCTGATGACCTGCAGCTGACGGCCCTGCACGTTTCACACTGATGCATCATGATGCGACGCCGACCGTGGATCAGAGACGCGTCGGACGAGCTTAAACGTCTCGCAGCATCTGTGCTCAGTCTTTATGTGATTTATTTATTATGTGATTTATTGATTGTTTTGTAGCGATCAGCAGTCAGACTGACGGCTGCACTTCCTGTCCTCTCGACTCAGAGTGCTAATTGGATAATTATCCAATCAAACATCAGAGCTTGTCCACAAATTAGCTGCTAATTGACCTGAGAGCCCCGAGAGAGCCAGAAACATCCACCCCGCCTCTGTGTGTGTGCGTCTGTGTGTGTCGCAGTGGGGGTTACTAATGGAGCAGGTAGGCAGTGAATTCATTACTGTGTCATTTCTAAGGAGGCCGTTTAAATGACCGAACCCCACGGAGCGAAATTACTGGTCTGTGTGTGTGCGTGTGTGTGTGTGTGTCTCCTTGTGCGTGTGTGTGTGTGTCCGTCTGTCTGTGTGTGTCCCCGTGTGTGTGTCCCTGTGTGTGTGTTACCGTCTGAAGGTCAGATGTGTTTTCAGGTGGAAATAAATAAAAGTAAACGAACAGTAGAAGATGATTTTACTGCCGTGTGTGTTCCTTTCCTAACCTTGATTGGCGTCTATTTCAGTCTCAACTGTGTTTTTATTGGTTTCCAGTGCGCTGAGCCTCCCACACTCTGCGTGAGTCGTCCTCCAACACGAGCTCGTGGTTCTGGTCCGGGTCCAGAGATCACATTTAAACCCAACGCAGCACCAAAGACTCTCAGAGGACACTCGGGGAGGTCTCGTCTCTACGTCGTCCTCAGACCGCCACACAGACTGAGCGCGTCCAAACTTTGGCTCATCTCTACCATCATCTCGTGCTTGTTAAAAAGAAGACGACCTCCATTTATCCAAATGTAATTCACCAATGGCACGTCCTCCTGATGAGCGTGACAGCAGCGCTTTCATTATGTCTGAACAGACGTGTTTTCGCCACGATCGTCCATAAACAGATTTCTCCATGAAAACACACAAAGCGTGTTTATGACGAGGAGGAATCAGACAAAACGAGAGCAGACGCTGCCGTAGGAACAAACGGGGACGCTCAGGGTCTTTCATCACAAACTGCATCCGAATGAAGACAAAAGAAATCCCATTTTCATCACGCAGGTGGAACAAAAGGCAGGAAACACAAAGAGCTTCCTGTCGAAGTCTTTGTGTTTGTGTCAGAGTTTCTGACAAACACCAGGACGAGGAGGAGGAGGAGGAACGCACGAAGGTCATTGAACTTGCGTGAGCAAACGTCCTAAAAGTTCACGTCATCACTGAACGGCCTCTAACAACCATGTTTTTATTACTCTGCAGCTTTGTGTGTTCGGGGGGTGAACTGGTTTTACACTGGTTTTACACTGGTTTATTCTATTCATTTTTTCTTTTTTTTACTTTAGTTTTGTCTCATTAAATCATGCAGAATATCACCAATAATTAAAACTCATATGTAAACTGATACTGGATTGTTTTACTTTCCAGAAATTTCCTTGATTCTCCGGATGAAATAAAGCAGAATTTTCACGGGAACATTTCCATCATGAGCGTCTCCTGAACGAGCACCGCCACCCGAGTCTAACCTCAGTCCCGCGTCTGCAGAGAGGACCGGTGCTTACAGGCTCTGCTTTGTCATTGGTCCTCACGTGAATCACACACACACACACACACACACACACACACACACACACACACACACTGTAACTGGTACATAATTGACTCACGAGTTGTTTTCACACCGTGGATCGGCTAACACGCCGTGACTTCTAATGGACGTCCGCACAATGCGGCCTCATTAGTCGGGCCGACAGCCTCTCCTCCCTGTGAGGCCACAGCTGTGGGACTTGTTGCAAACAGATGGACTCGTTTTTACGGGCGACCCTCGACACAGCGCGCTCGGCCTGTATTGTAGCGGCACAAAGAGCAGCTGGTATTTAGCGGCTGCTGCAGTCATGTTCGAGGAGGAGGAGGCCGCTGCGCGTTCTTAATCTTTTGACTCTCGAGACTTTAATGATCCTTTAATGAAAACACTCATTTGTCACATTTATTGGTGGAAAGTCGTTGCGTTTGGAGGCCGCGGGAGCGCCTGCAGATATTTGAAACTGCAGTTTTCATCCTCCAGCACAGCTCAGCCCGGTGAAACAGAACAATATTAATAATGTCTTTATCTTTTCTTTATATTATTTATATTTGTTGTGTGCAGGAATCTGACAGCGCTCCTGTTTTCCATTTTAAACATGACAGATTTCCTCTAAGTCAGTGGTTCCCAAACTTTTCCTGCTGGCCCCCCTTTGTTTAACAAGAAACATGTTCGCCCCCCCTGCGTGTACGCGCACACACATCCTCCAACCACACGCCCATATTTTGCTCCATTGTGGTTTATTTCACACCTCAAACATTTAGTAAACAATTAAACAAATACAAGTAAACAGCAATAAATTACAGGTAGTAATAAAATAAACGACTAACTCTTTTACGCTGCGTCCGCACCTACACGGGTGATTTTGAACACGCAGCTGTTTCGTCCACGTAAACGGCGTTTCGAATCACCGAAAACTGAGATTTTTAAACTCCTTTTTTGTGTTTACGTGGACGAGGAATACAGAGTTGGTCACGCAGTGTCAAAGGTATGTGTCTTTTTTCACGTCACGCTGTGGCCACGTTATTGCTTACACGGGATGAGTTTCAGAATGATAGAGACGAAATGCTGTTAATCTGACTGTCTGCAGGTTTTACACGCAGTTACTGTCCCTCCATTTACAAAGGCAGAGGCGTCACAGTGTGATTATCTTACGTGTAGTTGTTTTTTCTGTGTAATAATTTTCAACATTGCTGTCAATACATTTTTCAAAAAATGCCTCTCTGTGCAAAATGTGTTCAAAAACATAAACAGCTGTGAGATCCTGTTAGTCCCTGATTTGAAGAGCCCAGCGCTGCTCCCGACGCAGGGAAACCTACCTCCGCACCTGTGCAGGTGAAGCCAAAGGGCAGATTTGCTTCACCATACTTTCTAGTCTTTGGCTTAGAATGAAGTTGGTTTGGAAACATATTCAGCGACGCTTCATCTCCTGCTTTGCGTCCGTGTGGGCGCCGTGCTAGCAGTGTCCAAGCGTTGTTTTTTCTTTTCAGTGGTGAGAGTGAGACAGGGATCGGTGTTTTGAGCCATTTTATTCAGATCACAACACAACACACACCAACCCCGAGTCCCCGTGTTTTAACTCTGCGGGCGTGATTAAGGATGCACCGCAGACCACGCCCCCCCCCTGCAATGGCTCGGGGCGGGCCCCACACTTTGGGAACCTCTGCTCTAAGGGAACACGTTTGTTTTTCTGCATTTTTGTTTGTTGTTTGCGGCGCAGTTACAAACCTGTTTAATGACATCACTCTGTTGTTGTTTGTGTAGTTTTCACGTCATCGTTTAGTTTGGTTGTTGTTTCACTGAAACAGGAACTCGTCTGTTCAAACGCATCATAGTCCTCATGAAACAACACAGTAATCAGATTACCACAGGCTGCCAGTACAAACCGTGGCAGTAAGAACAGTCATCATCACTTTGACCTTCTCATTAATCTGTTGACCTTGATGGAGAGGTCAGAGGTCAAATGTGACACCATGTTTGAAGTCCTTGCCTATGTTGACAGCACGCTCATGCTAAATAAATCCTGACTCGAGCTCGTGGATAGACCGTTACCGTGAGCCCGTTCGACCTGACGTCTGTGGCGTTGATGTGGCGGGACGTTCCCATCGCCCTGAACAGCACGGGTGAAGTACCATCAGCAACACGTGGCGTGTGCAGCTGGCAGTTTGTCCCGCGAGCTTCGCACTTTGTTTGGGGCTCGTCGAGGACTCGGAGCGAGCCGCCGTCTTCAGCTCTTTAAACTCAACAGATTTCCGCTCTCACCGCTTCATTCGCAGCCTCGACAAACACAAAAAGAAAAGATGAATATTTTTCAGGGAAAGTGACGCTATTGAACCGCATGACTTTGTCCTCCAGAGCCAGGCGGAGATTGACGAGCGCTAATTTTCCCCCTGAAAGGCTCCCATTCAGGAAGAGGACTTTCTTTCAGCGCTGAAATCATTATGATTAACATTATTATGAAGAGGAAGAAAAACTAAGGTCAACACGTCTCCCACAGGTCAGCAGCTGAGAAAAGCTCGCCCATTAGCACACGCATGACAGCTGATAGGAGCCGGGTAAGAGAGGGGTGATACTGAGCCACACACACACACACACGTTTGTCCTTATATCCCTGTGGGGACCCAGATCAGTGCCGAAACATGAACCTGCTTCCATAATAATAAAAATACAAAGGTCCCCACAAGCTATATTAATCTGTCGTATATTTTTCAGGGAAAAATAATCTTTATGCTGAAACATTTGTTTTTATATCAGGCCAGTTCACAGCAGCAGTCATCTTTGGTTCATTATTTTCCTTTTAATCTAATTTTACATTCAATTATTTTTGAATTTATTTTTCATTTTACTTTATTTTTTATTCTATTCAGACTATTTTTGTATTTTCCTGTAACATGTGATTTTTATTGTTTGTGCTCATTTTATTTTATAGTTTGCCCTGCAGCATTTTCAACGTATATTTTTGTAAAGACTGGAAAACACTTTAAACTCGTGTAATTTTAAACGTGCACACATCATATCATCTGCAGGTAAATACACTTAACTGTTCGACCTCCAACACGAGCTCAGCTTCATGGTCTGTCTCTACGTACTGTCTCCATGAAGTGACATTTAATATTATATATAGTATTAAATACCATTGAAATCATACTTTTGTAGTATCAGTGCTGTAGTACTGCAGCGGAGGACCCGAGCATTTCTTCCTGAAGCAGAGCTGGTTTAAAGTGTCCTCGCAGCGTTGGTTAAAAGCTGAGGCCGGTCCTCACAGAGGTAGCCCGGTGAGCGCACACACACACCAAAGATTCAGAATTGCTAATTGAATTTCATGGCCTGTCTTTGTCGTTGGCCGCCACCTTCTGCTACTGTTGTCGTGCTCTGTAACAGTGAATGAATGAAAGTGTGTTTATGGGGGGGGGGGGCGATGAAATGGCTCTTTGGCAATAAATGGCTCTTTTCAGTGGCGGTGTGTGTGTGTGTGTGGGGGGGGGTAATAGACAAGCCTATATACTCCCAAACAATAGCTCCCCTCCCCTGGTGGCGGTGGGGGGCGGCGGAGGATCAAGGCCTTTCCAGCCCATGAATTCATTAGTGCTGCTTTCTGGGCGAGGGGGCGCGCTGCCTCGTCTTTATCGTGCTGAAATGAGCAATAAAAGAGGCTTAGGGAGGTGACGGGGGGGCGGCGAGGGCTGACAGGACTCGGGCGAGAGACGGAGGGTGGATTTAGGGAGACAAGAGAGAAACTTTTGTGGAGGTGGAGAGCGAGAAGAAAAGTGGATGGTGTGGAGAATGGGGAGTGACGGGTGCGCTAATCTGGCATCCATCTGCTGCTGCTCGTACGTGACTGCCAGCGGCCCCCAGCACCTCGAAATGACACCAAAACATTGGACTAAATGTTTCTGGATTAGGGGCTTTGTCAGTGACACCCCTCAGCACCCGGCCCAGTGCATGACAAAGAGCCCCCCCACCACCAAATGGTTAATAATTAGATTAAAACTGAAAATAAATGAGGTGTGAATGAGGCTGAAAGCTGTCTGCCCGTCCCTGGTCACACCGTCCACTCGTGGAACCAGTTCACAGCACTCTGCTGGTTCCCAACGTGCAGCTCGGGCCCCCCCAAAGTTCCCTGACAGATGATTAATGGTCACGGGCGTCAGTCCGCGTGCACGCTCAGTCGTGCAGGTCGCTGTAGACTGCTCTGTGCCTCGTGAACATGTTTAGATCCTGACCAGCGGCCTTCTGCTCGACCGCCGATCTCTGCAGCAGTCACTTTATTAGGAACACCTGCGTGTCATGCAGTGATCGAACGAGTCAGGATGTGACCAGATGTTGCCCATTCTTGACCAAGAAAACAAGAGAACGGCGTGTGGCATCACGGAGATGGAATGAGCTTTTCTACTGGTTTCTGATCAGTTAGTGAATCAAAACTAAATAAATAAAAATATGAGAGAGGAATAAAAGTTCCCGGTCCATCCTCCCAACCCGCGCCCATGGTCTGGATTTGCTTCGTGACTGGACCAATAATATTTCAGTTTGAATTTCATGACACGATGCAGCTCAGAGCGTCGAGTGCTTGGCACCAAACATCCTCCTTCTGTCTGCACACACACATCTCACCAGAGTCCACTGAAATTTTCCCAATTTTTAGAGTTTTGTGACAGAAGCTGAGGCTTTGATGCAGACACATGCGTTTGTGCGTGTGCACGGAGATAATGCAGGCAGGACGAGGCGGCTCGTCCCTGAAGCTGTAATAGCGTCGATGTTGTTGTTGTTGAACCATCTCGGCGCTCAGCGGCAGCGTTCGAGGAGATTGAGGCGCAGATGACATTTTGTGTTTGGAGCTGATGTGAGTTTTCCCAGCGGGAGGTAAAAAGGACTCGACTGCACTTTATTATCACTTAGACACACAGGAGGGTGAAATCAGGCTGTTTGTATTCAGCCTGACACTCCTCTTCATCACCTCCTCCTTCCTGCCTCTCGCTTTCTCTCCTCTTTTCTCATCCTGCACACCTCGCTCGGTTCAGTTCAATGATTCAGTCAGCAGGCAGTGCTGGAATGTAACTAAATACATTTACTCAAGTAAATCAGATTACTCGATTACTTTCTTTTTAACTCAGCAGGAAATATTCTGCACTTCCTGGATCCAGTGAATGCACACTGAATGAGTTCATGTTGATGGTTTGGCTATAAAAACATAAAATATGCAAAGTTTTAGCAACTCTGCTCATTTTAATATACGGCCATCATCGTCATCCTCATCATCACCAGCTGTACCTGTGTGTTTAAGTTAAAGACAACAGCTGTGATTGGTTGTGACGCTAGTCGACGTCCACATGGAAACACCAAGCCTGCAGTTCCTCCAGCATCCAGCAGGGGCAGCAGTGAGTCAGCCCCACACACTTCCATGTTAAAACTTTCCAGCAGAAATAAACATGTTTACAGCCGGATACACAAACTGCTCGTCTACAGATCAGCGCCCCTTGGTTATTTTTAGGGGCGTGGCCTCTTTGACTGACACTGTAGCTGCTAGCTGCCTGCTAGCTTCGCCTGAACTCGCCGTCTGGACCGTGTTTGTGCTGTTGGAGCCTTTTGGAACATTCAGAATTATATGACCAGTAACAGGTTATTGTACTAACAGGCCGTCCAAGAAGCTCCAGCTTTACTGAGAGAAATTGTGGTCAATTTATGTTGACTCCACCCTCTCATCCCATTGTGGTCACCAACGCAGCGACAGCCACAAAGCAGTCGTTGCTTGTTGAAGTCGATGATCTCAGCCGGCTTTGCTGAACGTTGCTTTGAGCTTGAGTCACAGTGATACCATAAACACGCCTCCGTCTGATTGCGCCCAAGTGCCTGAGAGCAAAACAACCCCGAAAACGAGTAAAGAAAGAACAACAATTAAAAGAGAGGTAAGAGAGGTAAGCTGTGAGCTGCGAGCAGTGCTTGTCGTCACCGATGGAGCTGCCATGAAACCGACAGCGTCCACAGTCTCCCTGCAGTCTGTGTTTGCTCAGTCGGAGCACGCTCACTGGGCTGAACGCCTTTAAATGTGTGGTTCCAGAGGAAAAGTTTGTGGCTCCATACATTTGGATGTGCCGGGCGTCTGCCTGTCTCAGTAATGTGTAATGGATTGAGTCTGCAGGAGGCCGCCATAATGAGTCGTCTAAAAGCAGCAGGCCTCTGATCATCTGTGCGATCAGCCCTCCTCCGCACACTTCAATCAGAGCTATCCGAGCGGGGCACGGCCACAAGTATGTGGACGCTGCTCAATGGGAAGAGCTTTTTATTCTTTGAATGATGATGAGCACAGAGGCAGAGAGGAATCTGCCAGAGGAGATGATTCAGAGAGCAGAGCCTCTCCTCAGCAGCACATACACGTCCCTCATAAACTGTATGTGCTACCCGCATGTCTGAACACCTCTTCTTATCACACTTTGTGCTTATCTTTTACATATTTAGTGACATCCATCCATTTTTAACCATTTGTCCGGCTTTCCTCACCTCAAGCACCACTTCCAGCTTTCCGCTGCGAGTCATTCCCAGGCTGTAGTATCCTACAGCGAGTATGGGTTTGCAGCAGTGGTGAACCGACAGCTTCTCTACAGATGCTCCGTCTGTGTTATTGACAATGAATCAAGTCAACTTTATTTACACAGCGCCAAATCACAACAACAGTCGCCTCAAGGTGCTTTATATCGTAAGGTAGACCCTACAATGATACACACAGAGGAAAGCCCAACAATCATGTGACCCCCTGTGAGCAGCACTTTGGCGACAGTGGGAAGGAAAAACTCCCTTTTAACAGGAAGAACCAGGCTCAGGGAGGGGCGGGGCCATCTGCTGTGATTGGTTGGGGTGAGAGAAGGAAGACAGGATAAAGACATGCTGTGGAAGAGAGACAGAGGTTGATAACAGTATGATCACCTGCGACCGGTCTTTGGCTAGAGTTGGCTCTGCTTAGGTACATGCGAAGTAGAAGGATTTTCAGAAACTGGCAGAGACGCACTTTTTAAATGACGTCTCCTACAGTCAGGTGTGAAATTCTGTAAAAAGGAGAGGAAGTTAACCACACCCTAAGCCTGGATGGGTCACCAGAGGCCTGAGGTACGCAGTCAGGTGTGTAGGACTTCAGGCAGTCACTGCAAAGGACTGTCATTCAAGTACTAAAACCAGGCCTGGTGTTTAACATGATGTTAGTTCATGCTTCATTCATATTTTATTATATGAGTATGAGGGGAATCGGAGGCGCCTGCAGCTTGTGCGTCACCGTCCCATCAGCACAGAAACCTTTCAGCAGCTCTGCGCCGACCTGAAGCGGGACGAGCCGACCCAAACCCGCCGCTGCAGGAGCCTCAGCTATTACTCACAGCCTGCCATCCTCATCCTCACTGAGAGCTCCCTGACCTGTAAAGCTCGGGCCCCCTCCCTGCTCTGCGATTTCAACAAAGAGTCACTCTGAGCACCCGACCTCTTACAGCAGCTCGCTGACCCGACCGTCGGTCTTTGCGTCATTTTAGAATTCATTGTAAGACGTGACTGATGGTTGTAAACGCTGACCCCACCCTCTCTTGTGTGTAAGTATTTGATTTTTTTAAGTATATTTAATGTCTGCAGCAGGAAGGACGTACAGGCTCCTCCCCCAGGATGCATTGTCATGGCAACCAAAAGAGGAAAGCTTTAAGGAGAAGCGGCAGGGTTTTCCATGTCTGCGTGTGTGCGAGCGCTTTGTCCACTCAGACTCGCTGCCGACGCCCACAGCTGGCCTTCAGTCAGCCCAAACTCAGCCTCAGGTCCAGCTGCTGTGGGCCAGATGTTATTATTCGTTTCATTTGTAAAGGCACCATGTGCGGTTTTACCATACATGCTGTCGCTGTTGATGAGATCAGGCAGGGCATGTCACTGCCTGAAAGCAGAAGAAGGTACAGTTCAGTCTTCAGCTGACCCTCGTTGATCTGACAGAGCGAAATCAGTAAGGTGAAGCAGCGGAGGAGGTGCCACTGTTTCAAATGTTAAACACTGAACACACGCTGCAAAATAATCACACTTTTCTAAAGTCGTTAAGTGACGCCTCTGCAGACTCTCACCGAGGTGGGACTGCACACATCTTTTTAGTGGAGCGCTTCGGTCAAAAGCCAAAGTTGCTCGTAAGAAGCTGAGCTGTCAGGTGACTGCAACCCTGGATGATCCTGGCAGCAGACTGACGGGTCTCCAGTCAGTGATGAAGGCCTCTGACTTTGGTCCACTCAGGTTGTGTTTGGTCAGGCAACGTTTCCGGCGTCTGCTGGATGTGTTGTGGTTGGTAGGACCTCCGTGTACGCAGGACTTACACTCCACATGTGCTCGTTGTGGACGTCCAACTTATTTTAGACGCTGTGCAGACGGCTCTTCAGCTCATTCAGACACACTTGCACAAACTTGTTGTACTTTCTGTCGCCAACGATCACAAGCACACTCACTTCCTCTTTCACAATAAAACTTGTAAAAATTATACATAAATGTTCTTTTAAATTCATGAAAATGAATCGTGAATTTTCAGATTCATGTTTCATAAATTTAAAAGAGCAAAACGGATTCAAAATGTTCTAAATCCTTTAAAAATGAAAATGTGATGAAAGTTATGAGCGAGTGAGACACTGCAGTAAAAACAGCTGTTAAATCCAGCAGGGACACAGAAGGTCACGCAAGACTGAGGACATCTACGTTTTTACATGGACATGTTGGATTCTGCAAAAGGGGACAGTGAGATTTTATGCGTTTTTTACGGCCTGTTAAAACTGCTGCGACTTCGTCATTGATTCAGTAAATAAGTCAAAAAAGATTTTTGATCCCACAAACACAGAAGGGAGTAAAAATCTCGACATGTTTCTCAGACTTATATGTATGAAATCAAACTTTATGGTTTCACTGGTAGGTACAAACAGGCCATTATCATTCTTCCCGCCTGCGCACTAAACACGGCAACGACGCGCACGTCGTGTCCAGCTCTGGACATCTAAACACGTCCACGGTTCAAACGTGGGCGTCTGTCACAGGTGCAGGAAATGTGCAGGATTAATAAATGTGATATTTTTACATTTACAAATATCAACATGATACATATGAATTATTTATAAACAAACGTGATTTATTGGGGTTGTTTTTATTTCACATTTTGCTGTTTTTCTTTAACTGGTTTGTTTATTTAGGTAGATCAACATATTTCTTTGTCATGAGGTTAAACTGTCAGTTATTAAAATGTGTTGAAATATTAAAAATGTTGAAATGTAAAATATGAAATAATAATGTTCAACAAAGCAAGTGACGTTTTTTCAGCTTTTATTCTGACGGAATTCATTTAACCAGCAAAAATGTTGCGACATGATTTCATGAATGATTGCGACACGTCATCACCTTCAGATCATTTCTTTCTTCATGCAGCGATGAAAACATCGAGTCACGTTTCTCCACGATCACGGAGTCTGTCTGACGGCCCAGAGCAGAAACGGGTTTAACTTGTTGTCTTTAAATATTCACGCGTGTTTTTTATTTACCGTTTTTCTTTTTCATGTATCCTTCCGCCCATAAACACGTGCAGAGGGAGGCCTGCACACTCCACACCTGTTGAGACCTTTCACACCTGTGCCCTCCGTCGTGGAACACGTTCGCCGTCTCTAACACGGGAAACGTGACGTGAACCGTGTCGCGCGCTGACCTGTGGAAGTGTCCCGGCCTCAGGCCCGCGGTGCCCTCCGACCTCAGCCAATCAACAGAGCGTCCGCCGAGGTCGTCCCGCTGAGCTCGGCGCGTTTGGGAGCGTCGCCGCTGCGGGGACCTCGGGCGGTTCAATATCGGAGAAAAGAAGAAAAACAGGAATTATCCACATGATTAGAGCAGAAACCTTCACTTCACGCACCATTTCACTCCAATACTCCCCCCAACCCGCCCGTGTCTCCGCCCCCCGCTGGGATCACACACACCTTCAGGAGAAAGACTCAGTCAGGAGCTGCTGCTTCGTAAAAATCCTCAAGTACCCGCTCAAAGTGCCGCTCGTCCATCAGCGCTGCGGCTTTGCTGTGCCGCAATAATAATAATAATAATAATATTAATAATAATAATAATAATAATAATAATAATAATAATAATAATAATATTAATAATAATAATATTAATAATAATAATAATAATAATAATAATAATAATAATAATAATGCTCTCTCCGTGTATTTAATAAATGATTTGGAGTTTCTCAGCCTCGAGCTCTCCTGATGCCAGCCGAGGATGAGACCGGTTGTTTGACACCAGCACGCAGTTTCCACCACACGCCACGGCTGATTGCAGACACGGCACAGAAAACCCCCGACAGACCCCAGTGCGTTCGTGGCCAAACTGACATCATATGTTGATGCTTATAAGTCCGTTTTTATCTCGAATTACTTCCCATTTTTATTCTTTCTGCTTTTTTATTTAGTGCTATTTTATCCGAGGCGCAGCCGAGCCCACGTGGTTTCGTATAATAACGATTCAGGTCTTTGCTTTATGAATGCTGAGGGACTGACAGGCTGTTTCCATCTGTCACAGACACAGATGATGCTTTTATTTAGCAGGACCAAAACCAGGTGCCGCGGCTGATGAAGCATTCGTAGAAATGACGGTGAGGTGATGACTCATGTGCGCAAACAGCAACAAATGCAAGGAGCGAGCTTTCAAAACACCAGCTTTGAGCAGGGATGGGTATCGTTTAGGTTTTATCCGATACCGGTGCCAAACCGGTACTTTTGAAACGGTGCCGGTGCTTAAAGAATGGAGAACACACACTTTGTCCAAAAACCTCTCATGTTCATCTGTTTTTTTGTAAAAAGATAACAATGTTAGCCTTTTCTGCAGCTATGGGGCATATATGGTATCACTCTTGGCTGGAAGCTTAAACAATGGAAAAAACACAAACTTTGTCCAAAAACCTCTCATGTTTAACTGTTTTTTTTGTAAAAAGATAACAATGTTAGCCTTTTCTGCAGCTATGGGGCATATATGGTATCACTCTTGGCTGGAAGCTTAAACAATGGAAAAAACACAAACTTTGTCCAAAAACCTCTCATGTTTAGCTGTTTTCCACTTTTTCTTTGGTCATTTTAGCCTTTTTGGCCAGGGTGAAGGGAGTATCTGCCATCAAACAAGAAGACAGCCGCATGTAGCTATGATGATGTTTGCTAGTTCACCTTACATGCATTAATGTAATAACGTGGTTAGCCTACTCAACGTAAATTACACACGAACAACATGAAGCTACTCACGCAGAGAAGAACGGCTGCTGCTGCATCATCATCCTCATCATTTCTGCTACACTGGCAGGGCTAGGGGCCAGGACTCTCCTCTTCGGGGTTTTTGGGGATGTTGCTAACTCCGGGTCCAATAACAGGCACCACATCCGCAGTAGATGTGCCCGGTGTGAGGTCTCACAGCAAGCTATCAAATACGAGGCATTTCTGGGCTTTTAAAAAAAACGCTATGCGTCGCCAGGTGTTTCATGAGATTCGAGGTGTTACCTCCTTTGACAGTATCACAGTATCAGCTTAAAGCACTTGTTGCTGCTGAGTTTGCATCTTTTGCTGTGAAGTACAGCCAGACTTTTGACCGCTTCGCCTTGGGCGTTTTTAATCTGTAGCTCTGCTCTAAAAGAACGTACGTACCTGGCCCCGCCTACTATCCTCGGAAACGTAAAATGATTGGCTAGAATCTAAAGTGTATCACAGCTCAGGAAAATAAAGCACCAAAATGTGCGCTGCTTTTCGGTCTGGTTACTACCGTTTATGTCAGAATCCGGACACCGGTACCCATCCCTAGGTAGGAGCAGCGGGTGCAGCCGTGCACCTCCTGCGGACATGGACACTTTGAAAACACACTTTAATATTTGTACTTTTTGGAAACGAAGCTCCAGAAACACGAGCTGTGAAACTCCTTCAGCTCTTTAGTCTGTGACGTTTTCGTGGCCGTAAATAATCCGAGTTCTTTATCGGCCCCAGTGCGTGGATCGTGATTAACCAGCGCGCTGTGATGTTGACATCAGCACAGAGAAAAGGTCAAACCAGCTGCTGCACGAGCTTTTTATTTTTAACCTCGTGCACGACAAACGATCCCGAGAAAATCAGACGCAGACTGAGCGACTCCACGCGTGTCTGCGGAGTGCTCCACATGAAATCACAATACTTGATTCATCCATCAACAGTCACGCACTGGATCACATTAAATAACACAAGAAATGACAAAGTTTACCAAACACTCCTCTTCGTGACGTGTGTGTGGGAAGCAGATGAAGAGGATGAGAAAGAAAAAACTGGAAAGAGGAAATGAAAATCTAAAAACGTTAAATGGTTCTTTGAAACAGATCCTGGTGATTTTAAACTTCAGGTAACTCAGAATTATTATGCTGTTGTTTATCTGATGCTCGTCTCTGTTGATCGGTTTTTGTATTCTTCTATCTGAAACAGGAAAGTGATTAAAACGATCGCTGCACCCAACTGTAAGCAGAGAGGGGTAAAAAGTCGTGACTCATGCGTAAGTTCCCTCTGGGCGTGACCTCTGCCCCTCATCACATCCAGCATGGCGGACACACTCTCGCATGGTCCAACAGGGAGAACCCTCACTGTAGGACACACACACACACACACACACACACACACACACACACACACACACACACACTGTGGGTCTTAATGCCACTTAAGGCTGTTAGTGTTTCCTGTTAATGGTCAGCAATAACCTCTTCAGAAGCCATCCTTTTCCACTCTGCAGAGCTACACACACACACACACACACACACATAATAAAATGTACACACTCTATGATTTCACAGCCTTTAACTGAACGAAGTCTCAGATGGAGGGACGGGGGGATCACGGGGACACCAACTGGGTCTTCATAAACCACCTCATTTGAACAGTGCAGGTGTGTCAGTGTGTGTGAGGTCACTGCAGGTCACACTGAGCCTCTGTGTGATGTGTGGACTCGTGTTTCTGGAGGAGCTCTTCTCCTCCTGTGGATCCTGGTCACACTGCCTCCAGACCCACCTGAGACCCACCCGACCTGATCCACACGAGCTCGTTTTCATTATGTTGCACACCTGCACGCTGCTTCTACCTGTCACTTTGCTGCTGGGTACCTGAACTCCCCTGATGAGGGACAGTAAAGGATATTTCTGAGCTGCTGTACTCACTCTCACCAAACTCCTGCATGAACTGAGCACAAACAGCTTCTCTCACAGACGTTTCTAATAAACGTGGCCTGGGGTCATCAGGTGGTCACAGGGTGGCGGTGTTCTGAGAAACCATCCTACTGACAAAACGTCCTACCTGTATTATAATTTGACGGTGACTTGTGAATAAACCTACCCCTACCATAACCATAACCATAAGAAGTATCCTGGCTGGGTGAGAGAAAAAGAAGTTAATCGGCGTTGGTGTTGTGCATGCGCCGCGTCTGCGCAGAAACATTGGGATGTCTTTTCAGGTAGGATGGATTCCCACAACAGCGTCACTAACCATCATACAGGCGCTTCATCAACATCAACCCCGCCCCTATCACCTCAGACCCTGTGTCAGGAGGCGGGGACTGAGGGCAGAAAGCATAAATCAGATTGGTCCTTAAACGCCTCGCTGCTGTGACATTGAAGAGCAAAAAATGTGTATATCAAGAGCAGAGTAACCTGATTACTTCTTATCCTTATTGCTGTGGACTACACGTTGAAGTCAAGTTGTCTTTATGTGCAGTGGAACCAGAGGTCAAAGGTCAGAGGTCTGTTTGCACACACACAGAAAACCTCTCTCTGATAGATCCTCCTTCTCCTTCATCTTCTTCTGCTGCAGCTTAAACTTCACTCCGCTCTCCACCTGTGGAGCTGGCTCTGACACGTGACTCAACGCGGAAGCGGAAACACAGCAGCGAAGTGGCAACAGCTGAGAAGCCCAGCAGAGATCGTCTATGAGGGCGACGCTCCGCTCAGAGTTTAAAGAGACCGGAAACGGCTCCGGAGTACGTGTTCACCGAGAGCTGCAGGAAGTGCAGCAATGAACAAACACATTAAAAACCGATCAGTGTTATTGATCACTGATAAATATCAGACAACAGTGAGAACTCTTAAAAAACATTTTTATTGACTGAAAACATTGCACACAAATTCTTTGTGGCCTTTTTAGGGTCATTTGTAGGTTCTCACGGGTCTTTGCGAGTCTCTGAGTTGGTTTGTGATGTTATTTCAGTCAAAGCTCTGATATATTACCAACGAGCATTAAGACCAGGATTCTTTATTAAAGTTCTGAATCTTTTTGGTCATGCTGAGCTTCCTTGTTTAACGGTTTGTGTTATTTTGTGAGAGCTTGCGCATCATTTGTGTTGATATCTTTGCTAAAGTTGTATTATTTGGTAGAATTGGTTTTAAAGCCAGCTTTTATCGTGTCCGTATGGCCACGCGGGCTCTTGCACTTTCAGTAGTTTCATTCGAGCGTGGTGCAGCTCCGGGTCTAGTTTTTCTCTCGGAGTGACACCTCTCGCCTCTTTCTTCAGAGCAGCTAACAGCGCGAGCTAATCCGGCTAACAGCTAACGGCTAGCTAGTGGCGCTATGATGGCGGAGCTGGTGCAGGGACAGGCCTCGATGAACCAGCCGGGGCTGAAGTCAGAGGGCCTGGCCGATGTTTTGCAGCGGGCCCGGCAGGTAACAACTCCACCCGGGCTCAGCCCACACCCGTTCCGGGCCGAATCGGGTCGTTTAGATCGAGCCAAAGCACTTTTATCGGAATTGTCCGTGTTTTGCTGCTGCTACTCGAACTTGTACCACACACACACACACAGTTACACTCACACACTCCGCAGCATGCTAACTAGCTAGAAGCAGCTCGGAGTTGGACTTGTGGCCGCTTGTGTAAACTTTTCCGGTGCTGACACGCTCCGGGAGAGAGTTTGGGGGGAGTTTGCCGAGCTGTCACCCGGAGGGGAGCGCGCTGGGACGGCGGAGGGGAGACGAGGGTGGGGGGGAGCGGGAGAGAAGTTTGGCCACACGTGTCACTCCGCCAGCGGGCAACCTGTTGGGCTGCGAGGGGCAGAAAGGACGCGGGTCACCGGGGTTACTGCGCCTTCTGCCCCCGTCGAGGGTCTCCTGCAGGCCGGGGGGTGTCTGTACCGAGTCCTAGCGGTTAATGGGGGAGACGGGCCCCCTCCCCCCCCAGGCTGCTGTTTACTGTAAGTTGGTTAGAAAGTAGGCTGGCGTTACGCAACAGCCTGAGAGCCATATACAGGCAGGAGGTGTGTCTGCGCCTATAGACAGACAGGTTCACCCTCCTGTGTCTGCGTGCACCTCACTCTGCACTTCTGCCTGCGTGCACCACACCTAAGAGTCAGCCTCAGGTAAACAGACAAGTGAGCGTGCCCTTTAAATTGGCACCCTGACCTCTGAGTGCCACCCCAGCCAATCACAGCCTGCTCCCCCAGGACTGACTGAAGAACTCCTCCAGGCACCGGTAACTTTCACCTGAAGACCTGAGAGCTCACAAAGTCACAGCGAGTCTGTCCGGCGATAGTTTCCCTGTTAATGGGTCTGTTTTATTGGACCAGAAACAAGCCAGTGCCACAGGTGTGTTCCTCCAGGTGTCACTGCGGTGACCTCAGGTGTGAGGTGCACGCAGTCTGCAGGAAGTTGGATCATTTGTGTTTTACTTCCTGTTAGTGTGTTGTCTCTTAAACTCCCTTAACTCTCAGCCACACTCTGTCACACTGGGTAAAAACATCCGTCACTGCCCGCTAACACCTGGCCTGGGGCGACGCTTGGTGGGCGATGCAGACTAACCAGGCGCAGTCCTCCGTGTACAGAGTGCTCGGCGACTTCCTGGCAACCACCAGTTGCTAAGGAAAAATGTGTTGAGTGGTTGCTGCTTGTCATCGCGTAGAATTGGTCATGAAACGATGCTTTACCAAAAACCTCGGTGCGATTGCTTTGGTTACCAGCACGTTGATTCGATCGTCTGTAGTTTACATGCAGCCAACCTGTCTGCAAACTCTCACAAAGCGAAGTGTCTCAAACGGGAAATGTAGAACGCTCGTCTTCAAAGTAAAAGCTGTGCTTTTTGTTAGTGATAAAGGATGACTTTTACTTTGAAGGCAAACGTTCTACATTTCCGGTTGGTGTCGCAGTGTATTTAGCGTCTTCCATCAGCCAGCTCGCTGATTTGATGGTGATTAGAATTCCCCCCCCCCAAGTCTGGTCAAAGTTTAGCTCCACCCTGTTCCTCTGATGATGGTTTACACCAAGCGAACCTCCACTAAAGAAACTGCAACACCTCCAGCAGATGGTCAGGAATCGCACACTTCGCCTCTCATTTACTACGTAGGAAGTGATGTCACAGTGTTACCATACTGAACTGTGGAATCACTTCTTCTTTTTGAGTGCAAGTGCTGCTGCTGACCAATGAAATCATGCTCTGGAAATGTGTGCACTGGTGATGTTAGCTACGTTGTGCTAACTCACAACGTTTGTGTGTATGTGTGTCAGATGTGCAACAGATGTGTGAGACATTTAAAACGTGACTGGATTTTGAGGTTTGTGACTTGATGTTTGTGCGGTCAGCGTTTAGCTCCCTCTCGGTTTTTCGGCTGCTGGACTCGTGGCTGCTCTCGTGTTTTCTCTTAATGAGTAAATTTGTTGATGTGTTCATCCTGAGAGCAGTCAGCAAGCTCTTATTTTGAAAAGTCAGTTGTCGTTAACCAGTTGTCCCTGGTCCTTACGAGTAGGGCTGGGCGATATGACCCAAAATTCATATCTCGATATTTTTTAGCTGGATGGCGATATAAGATATATATCTCAATATTTTTTTTTTTTTAAAGCCATAAGTTAAGAACAAAAAGAGAGTTCTTAGTCACACTGTGTCCCAGATGTCACACGGGCACTTTTATTTACATACAGCGTAGATGTACATGAAAACATTACTCAAAAATAAATTATCAGCATTTATTAAATAATCATGGTCCATAAATAAAAGAAAACTGTTCTTTTTGTGCATAACAAAAAGCTCACAATTGTGCAGTCAAAATGTAAACTAACAGACGCTGAGCATAATAACAAAGAGACAGATTTCAGAGCTGCACCACGTCTCTGAACAGGAGCCATTTGTGGTCCTTATACACACACAGTACGGTAATATTACGTTGAAGCACAGCACGTATCACTCCGCGAGGCTCCTCCTCGGTAGCCGTAATCATCCGACAATCCATCAAGCGGTGCAGCTCCGTAGCTTAGCAAAGTCATATTAAAACATTTTTTGACAGATTGCTGAGCGCTGTGTACCACATAAAATCGGTTCGCGGTCAGTAAGCACAACCAGAATCCATACATAGGGCGCACTGTCGAGTTTTGAGAAAATGAAAGGATTTTAGGCCGTGCAGCCCGGTTAGCGCGGTTAGCTCGCTAACACGTTGACGCCGTCCAGCCCCACGCACGGGGCGATCCGCGGTAACTCGCTAACGGAGATTTTCCGCTTTCATCTTGTCATTGCCTGCAGATGAAGCTATGGGGGAGGGGCAGTTGTGTTCAGTGCAGGAGAGGCGAGGCCGAGTAACGCAGTGTAGAGACAAAAGTGGACGAAAGAGAGGCAAACCTGCAGCTCCACAAGTATAATTATAACGTAACATAGACTATATCGATATAAACGATATTGTCACATCTTATATCTCGCATGAAAATATATCGATATTTTTAAAAAACTCGATATATCGCCCAGCCCTACTTACGAGTAAGTCACGACAGTCCTTCATGTCATTAGCAGCTTCTCGTCCTTTTGTTGGAGGCTTCTCCTCCTTTGTGCCGCACTCCAGGTGTGACGGTAACCTTGGTTCTGTTCTTCACACCAGAACCTGCAGCAGGTGAAAAATGGTTCATGAGCAGAACTGGGACCATTTGGAGAATAACGTGGAGAAGAATGAGTGTTCGAGCTCAGGAGAGGCGGTGGGGGAGCCTCTCCTGAGTGTGGAAATCTCACCACTAATGTCAGTAGATTGGAATTATTTAAGTTCTGTTTTCTTTCTCAAAGTTTAAGGGCATAATCTTCGCTGTGTTGGCTGCTGAAAGACAAACAAATCTAGCTGCTGTTGATCTCCAGTGAGTGTAGGCTTTCAGCCTGCTGTGTACCTCAACTGTCCAGGTGTGTTTACTCTGGAGGCTATAACACTGTCTGAGAGTACGATACGAGCTCACTTCTGTCCAATGACACTGTTTCTAGCCTTTGTTTAGCCTCAGGTAGCTTCTGTTAGCTGCCGTCAGCCTCAGTTAGCTGCTGTTAGCCTCAGTTAGCTGCCGTCAGCCTCAGTTAGCTGCTGTTAGCCTCAGTTAGCTGCCGTCAGCCTCAGTTAGCTGCCGTCAGCCTCAGTTAGCTGCTGTTAGCCTCAGTTAGCTGCTGTCAGCCTCAGTTAGGCGCAGTTAGCCTCAGTTAGGCGCAGTTAGCCGCTGTTAGCCGCAGTTAGCTGCCGTTACCGAAACTGCCTTCGAAGTGACTATAAAATAGTTGGAGTTTGATGGCTGGTGAATAAAACCTCACACGATGTGAAATCACTGGGAAAGCATGATTCTTTAAAAAAAAATATTAGCGTAATGTTAGCAGTTGTTGATGTTTAGCTTGTTAGGTGTCAGTTGACCAGAGATGGGAGGGTCACATGTCTAATCTCCTGACAATAAGTTAGTGCAGCATTATCAGGAGTAAATGAGCACGTTTAGTGTTAGAGCCCTGACCACAGTTCAGCAGACGAGGCTTGAGCTGAGGAGGAAGAGGACGACGCCTCCGTCAGGTGTCGGGTCAGAAACCTTTGTTTAAAGTTTGCACGTTTCAGCTGAGAGAGTTTCAACGGATTATTTTCTTTACTAGCTGTCTGCGGCTCACCTTTTACAGGTAATACTGTGAGGCTGTGGAGCACTGTGAACAGGTGTGAGCAGGTGCAGCAGACTGACTCCGCCCACTGGACTATTTTTACTGAGCAGCAGATTTTTCTTTAGTCTTTATCAGGAAAACACTCAAGGTTTCCTCTGTGTGCGTCTGTCTCTCTCTGTGTGTGTGTGTGTGTGTGTGTGTGTGTGTGTGTGTGTGTGTGTGTGTGTGTGTGTGTATTTAATAGTATTTGCAGTCTGCGTACCGCCAGTTCGTCCTCTGAAACAAACAGTTTTAGCTCCTCCCCCTAAATGGCAGCTGAAGTCTTGATGTCATTCCCTGGTTTTTTGTGGCCTTCTTTATAGTTTGATGAACATTTTCTGGGTGTTTGTGGTAGAAGAACATCTATGCTGGACCCTGAATAAGATGATGGACGTGTTGAGGAAGGTTTAGTCTCCCAGGTAGAGTTGTGACGTTTGAGCCTCACGCCTTTAAAACGGCTCCACCAAATCTTTGTTCTTCACACCAACTGTAAACTTTAATGAGCTGCAGCTCTGTTAGAAATATCTGCGCCCAGTCAGTCGAGTGCGTCTGCAGCCAAACCGGGCGCCTTATTAGGAAGCCTCCTGGTTTAGGGAGTGAGGCTGAGCTGTGTCGGCCTCTGGAAACAGGCTGCATATGAAGACACGTCGGCCTGCGCTCGGGCGGCCGACCTGCTCTAAAGCAGAGGTGCTGTTGGACTTTCTGCTGACCTGGGACCAGTTTGGGGCCTAGTCTTTATCCTGCTGTGGTTTTGGACCTTTGTACTGTAAAAACTTTACTGTTCTAATTTTAGTATCGCTGTTAGTTTCCGGCCGCTCACGTGTGCCGAGCTGCTGTGAACAGATGCAGGTGTTACAGCTGTTTCTGCCATGTTCACAGATGGTGGGCAAGCTGGGCGGAGAAGGGATGTCTCACCTCAACAGCTCCTCAGTAAGTGTCGAGCCCTCGCTGTACTACCCGGGCCAGAAACGACCAGGAGAGGATGGAGGTAAGAGGCTCATACACAAGCACTCCACCCGTCAGACTGCTCAGTGACAGGACGGCCGTGACGTTCCAGCATTCAGCGAGTTCTTATGAAAACACTTTACAGGCCGTCTGTGGATGTAAGAAGGGAAACCTGCTGTAACTGCGGCCCGACTGAAGCTGCAGTGACGTCTTTTTATTTTGTTTAATAAACGACGGCGGGAGAATAGCGTGTCTGTGCTCCGACGTGTTCCCGTGTTTGCCGCACACGTCATGCCAGTTCGATTCTCGCTGTTCGCTCTGATGATCGGCGCCATCACATCAGCCTGACGTCTAATCTCTGTCTCTGTCTCCCAGTAGGTAACCAGCTAGCAGCCATGGGGCATCAAAGGTACGACCCGCAGCTTGTATTGATCACACTCACACACACTCTCTGTGGTGTGTAATGATGCGTGTGCAGCTTCATATTCTTGTTTGCAAATCGACACGTGTGAGGTCGTGGAGGTGCACCTGTGTTATAGATCTGTCCTCCTGCAGTCTGCATCAGAATAATCACTTATTGACACACACACACACAGCCATGCGTGACCAGGATGCCGATGTGTGTGTTTCTGTGTGTGTTGCAGGGTAATCACAGAGGATTACAAGGTCCCTGACAGGATGGTGGGCTTCAGTGAGTATGACCTCTGACCTTTCGCTGGGCTCTCGAACCTTTACATAGAATATGCGTGTGAACCTGGAGCTGTTCCCCTGTACTGTGCTCTGCAGGCATCCTGGTGTCTGTCTGTAGTCTCATTTCTAGCGACCAATCACATCTGAGCAGCCTGTGGCTGTGTGCAGGTAAACAGGGGGATGGTATTTGCATCGAAACCTTTCTCACAGAGACTAAATCCTCTCCTCAGCCAATGGGCTTCCAGTCTGATGGTAACCTGCTGTCTCGGCGTTTTTACTGAACCTTTCCTTTGACTCAGAACTGCGACGGTTCTGGTTTTTCTGGATGCAAACCCCATAAGTCAGACGTTAATGTCAGAACCAGAATGTGGGTCCGAGGCGCCGTTTGGCCTCAGAAGCCTCGAGCACATCAGCTGAGCCAAGTCTCATTTTCCTTCCCGGTACCTCAGAGGAAGCAGGCTGACGTCAGTGTGTTTGACCTGGAGTCACGGTCCTTTACTTACTGCATGTACAGAAGCAGCAGGTGGATGTTCCTCTAATTACGTCTGTCCTCCTCCACCTCAGTTATTGGCAGGGGAGGAGAACAGATCACCAGGATCCAGTTGGAGTCGGGCTGTAAGATCCAGATCGCTCCCGGTGAGTTCAGCGCTCCGTGTTTTTACGTTTCCTCGGACCACGGAGAGTCCAAACTTCTCCGTGGTCCCTTTGAATTAAACGGCCTGACGACTTACCTGACGCATGCGTGTTTCTGCAGAAGGCGGGGGTCTGATGGAGCGGCCGTGTTCTCTGACGGGGACTCCGGAGAGCATCGAGTGAGTTAGTGAAGCTGGAGCTGGCGGAGCTGCAGGTGAAGCGACGCTCCCGCTAAACTCTGTCACGTCTGGCTGTTTTCAGGCAGGCGAAGCGGCTGCTGGCCCAGATCGTGGACCGCTGCAGAAACGGTCCGGGTTTCCATGGCGATGGAGAGGGCGGGGCCTCGGTGCAGGAAATGCTGATCCCAGCCAGCAAGGTGGGGCTGGTGATTGGCCGAGGAGGAGACACCATCAAACAGCTGCAGGTAGATTCACGTCACAGGTTCAGATCAACAGGGGGGCTCTCGCTCAAGGAAGTGATGTCACTGCGAGAGGTGAAATGAATATGACAGCTGACATGGTTCCGCTCACTGTTGGGTCTGCAGACAGACATGTTTCCAAGTCTTTGAACTTTAGATAAACAAGTCTAGTGTTTCTTTTACATAATTATAATCATTTAATGACTCAGAGTTCTTTGTAGTTATTTTATGGTAAATGGCCTGTATTTGTATAGCGCTTTTACTTGGTCCTAAGGACCCCAAAGCGCTTCACACTACATCCACCCATTCACACACTGGTGATGGCAGCTACATTGTAGCCACAGCCACCCTGGGGCGCACTGACAGAGGCGAGGCTGCCGGACACTGGCGCCACCGGGCCCTCTGACCACCACCAGTAGGCAACGGGTGAAGTGTCTTGCCCAAGGACACAACGACCGAGACTGTCCAAGCCGGGGCTCGAACCGGCAACCTTCCAATTACAAGGCGAACTCCCAACTCTTGAGCCACGATCAGATCGTTTTCACTTTCGTAACCCTGCTGAGGAGAGTTATCTGTGCTGGCTGGTGGAGTGTGTACGTCCTGTTTAGAGCGTTCACCATGAAATCAGGTGTTTTCCTTTTATAGAACAAATCGTGACGATCGTGAAGCAGGAACGTTTGTAGGGTCAGGACTGAGGTGCCGATTGAATAACAGGGTTTCAAATAGCAGGAAATGTTAGTGATGTTAACTGCTCTGGTTTTCAGGAGCGAGCTGGAGTGAAGATGATGATGATCCAGGACGGCCCGATGCCAACGGGGGCCGACAAACCCCTGCGCATCTCCGGAGACCCGTACAAAGTGCAGGTACGCCGGCGAGTACTGTCCAGGAGTAATCGTTCTGCAGGACGATAACTGTGACGCAGACTGCTGATTTATTACTGAGCGTCAGTGAAGCAGGAGCCGTCAAAGGACGAGCTGAGGACACCTGGAGCCACGTACAGCAGCTGCGTCCTAATGAAATGAGACCATGTGACTATCTGCAGCTTATTAATACAGGGAAACTGACCAGTTACAATCATCTAAAAAACATCCTGATCTGATTCTTTTCACTACAGATTTGCTGTAAAGTGTTTAGTGAGGAAAGATTTACCGCTGAATCCACAAAGTTTGAGGACATCCTGTAACAGGATTTGTCAGTGGAACCTACGGGTGGATTCAGGGCTCTGATTTGTTGGATCTGTCATGGGTTCCTCCGAGGTCCTGGGCTGGTTCGGTTTAGATGATCCTTAAAAGATTTTGGCTTTCAATGACAAAAGGTTACTGATCGAATTGGAGACTTGAGGTCAAGCAGAAAGTTGGTAAATATTTCGATGCTTTTTAGTTCCATCCTTTGAGGCGGGGCTAATCCCGGGCCGTTTCCTCCTGCAGGCAGCGAGGGAGCTGGTGTTGGAGGTGATCCGGGAGAAGGACGGAGACTTCAGATCGGGTCGCAGTGACTTCGGCGCCCGACTGGGAGGAACCAGCCTGGATGTATGACTTGGGCAAACAAGCGTTCCTGGGATGGTTGTGTTTAGACGCCGTGCTGATCTCTCCGTCTGTCCTCAGGTTCCCGTTCCCAGGTTTGCTGTCGGCATTGTGATTGGCAGAAATGGAGAAATGATCAAAAAGATCCAGAACGATGCAGGGGTCCGGATCCAGTTTAAAGCAGGTGTGTCATGCTTTGGCTCATTACGTGCTGAATCTTTCTGAATGTGAGCTTCGAGTCCGCTTCATTCTGCAGCTCCTATCATCACATCATCCATGAACACCAGTGAGCGGCTTCCACCATGATGTGGACGCGTCAGCTGCTTCTCTGCACTTTCCTGCTTCATCATCTTCAGTGCCGTTATTGTGAACGTCATCCTGGTTTCATCTCTGTCATATTTAAAGCTGTTAGTTTGTCCGGCTGCTTTTGGAGGAACAAACGCTCAGATTGACTTGACACACTGCCTTTCTTCTGACTAGCATTAGCTTACTAGTTGACTTCTTGATGGCTACTGTAGCAGCTAGCTGGGAACCGTTAGCTTGCTCTTTAACTTTGTCCCCATTTAATCCTCTGAGGCGACGTATTTCTTTGCAGGTAAGCTAGCTAGCATTAGCAGAGAGACAGCTCAGGCTGGTTAGTCTGATTTTGTGTTCACACCAGTTTAATCCACAGTTCAACTGGTCAGTGTGAGTTAATCATTTTATTACAGTGCTTGTTTACACAAGTGTAGAAACAGATAAGCAACGGACTTTCTGTTCACACTGCTGAGGATTTGACCTCTGACCTTTTAGATGATGGTGTCAGTCTAGAACGTGTTGCCATGGTGATGGGTCAGCCGGACCGCTGTCAGCATGCTGTCCACCTCATCAATGAACTCATCCAAACAGCACAGGTAAACACACACACGTTGGTTTTTCTTCTGAGCGGGGACCTTTGTTTATGTTCTGCTTCATGGGTCCTTTTACATGTTGCTGTTTTCACAGGAACGTGATGGTTTCGGTTCAGCCTTGCGGAGCGGGCGGGTCAGAGGTCGTGGTGATTGGACTATGGGCTCTCCTGGCCCCCTACAGGAAGTGACATACACCATCCCTGCTGACAAATGTGGCTTGGTCATTGGCAAAGGTAGGAAACTGAGTCTGCTTAGTCTGGTTAGAAAACTGAAGGTGAGGAAGACGTTCACACTGCTGTCGTTTGTGTTTACCAATGTGTTTACATTAATGCAAAGGTCAAGGTTCAAACGGGTGCCTGAAAACCTTGAATATGCTTGGATTTCAATGTTGTCTGTTCAAGGTTTGAAATGTGCGCCCTGCATGACCGCACTAACATGCTGCAGGTTTTAATGACAAATACAAATCATGGCTCAGATAACAAGGGTGCAATCCGCCTGAAATGCCTGCAAACAGGATTTGCACCTTTTCACACTGGGGCAGTTTGTGTAAGTCCGAGTGAATCATTTTCCACATTGTGTGCGTTACTCAAGATAATCATAACAATTATTATTACTATTTTTGTAGCTAGCAAACTCGTGAGATGGATGATTGACATGCACTGAGTGTGATGCCATACAGCAGCGCCAGTATAGCAGTTAGTTACGGTGATTTATGGAACATGCTGTGAACTCAGACTGAATACGGTTGTTTTCCCCCTGAACAGAATAATAATAGAGCGTGTCTCGTTTTTAAACACAATCTAAAGATCACAGCAATCTGAGGAAGTTTCACTTTAATCCACGTGAACGAGGCTGCGTTAGCTCATTGCAGCAGAAACTGCGCGACGTGGATTGGATGAGTAACATGATAATGATCTTATAATCCTGTCACTGTGCGTCTTATTTTGGTGTTTTGGTCCTGAGTGTTTGTGCTGTGAGCAGACGTCCTGCAAACATCAGTGAGACACATTTTAACCCCACAATACCAACAACAGGCGGCGCAGCCTCATTGACTCTATTTAAAAACCTCTTACAGCCCATCAACCTGTGTGTGTGTGTGAGAGAGTTGGAGGTCAAGAGGGTCGAGCAGCAGCCTCCAAATTAAAAGCCACAAAGAAGAAGATGTCAAGTGCAGCGTGTTTAGACACCATATGGCCTGTTTGCGCGCGCACACACACACACACACACACACACACACTCTTACTTTGCACCACTTTAGAGGACCCCGTGTTCGTTTCCTCTGATGAATTCTTCGTGCTGACAGTCCCCCCACACATTCAGACCTGCTGGTTGTGAGGAGCAGCCAATCACAGAGGTGGAGGATGAAGTGAGGGGCTGCGCCGGCCCTGATGATGGGTTATTAATGCAAAACTACTGAAACAGAATCCAAGAATGAAACAAAAGAAGAGGTGACCTTTAACCTCTAATTATCAGGGTTATACTCGGGGTCAGACTCAGAGCTGATCAGATCTAGCAGGCTCCACTGTGTTCATGTGGAAATGAGGTTCAGTATGGAGGTTGGCCCCGCCCCTCCCCGCCCCTGGTTCTGCTGGAGGTTTCTTCCTGTTAAAAGGGAGTTTTTCCTTCCCACTGTCGCCAAAGTGCTGCTCATAGGGGGTCATATGATTGTTGGGTTTCTTTGTATTATTGTAGGCTTCAGACTGACAGCAGCAGCTCTGAGTCGACACAGGTCCTCCTCCTGGTCTCTGCCAGCAGGTTCGTGTTTCCTGTCCTCATCTTGACCGTCCTGCTGGGACCAGCTGTACCTGTGAAGCCCCCCAGGCTCCGCGGCTAATTACACAAACTGAAATTTAATTTAATAATTTTCCCAGAATTAAGCAAATCAGATAAAATCCTCAAGTCAGGTTTAAAGTTAAAGTCGAGGTTTTCAACTTCCATTTATTTAAACTAGAGCTGGGCGATTTTTTTTCATATCACAATGTGTTTTTCATTTCAGGCGATAACGATATCTATCACGATATCAGCCAAATAACTATATTTGTAAGATTTAAATGTGCTGTTGCTCACACGTAAAATGTGAAATAATCAGCAGCTTGTTTTGATTTAAATATTTATTTCCCATAATAAGTTCAACAGGGTAGATGTACTTAAGGAACATGAGACTTTTTCAGATAAATAAAGGCAAATATTGCAAACTACACAAAAGGCAGCCGCTAAAGCGTTTAAGTTTCAAAACAGAACAAACAAAACAGACTAAACTGTCAATTCCACTTAGAAACAAAATATTAAACGAACGTTGTTCCTCTCACACGCTCCTGCACACCAAATCTGGAACTACTGTCCATCATGTGTCGTCCTTTTTATCTACCTCGGGAATTTACATCGGTCATTGTAAGTGCCGTTTATATTCCACCACAAGCGGACACGATCACCGCCTTATGCGAGCTGCATGAGGCACTCACACAGCACCAGACACAACACCGGGACGCTGCGCTTATTGTGACGGGGGACTTTAATAGCGCCAACCTCAAACGCGCAGCGCTGAACTTTTATCAACACATCACCTGCCCCACCAGGGGTGAAAGGACACTGGACCACTGCTACACTACGGTCAAGGACGGCTACAAGGCACAATCCCGCCCCCCGTTTGGCAAATCTGATCACGCCGCCATCTTCCTCATGCCAAAATACAAACAAAGGCTGAAACAGGAAGTTCCGGTTCAGAGGAAGGTCGCGCGCTGGACGGCTCAATCGGTGGCCGCGTTACAGGACGCACTCGATGACGCAGACTGGGGCATGTTCAGAAACAGCTCCGACGATGACGTCAACGTGTTTACGGAAGCGGTTGTGGGATTCATCAGGAAACTAGCGGATGATACCGTGGAGACAAAGACTATCACAACGTTTCCCAACCAGAAGCCGTGGGTGGATAAAACCATCCGCGACGCTCTGAGATCCCGCACCGCTGCCTACAACACGGGACTCATGACGGGGGACATGGACCCGTACAAAGCCGCGTCATATCATGCCTGATGTCATGATGTCATGAAGACATCATGCCTCGTCCCTGTACCAAAGACGCCTCGTCCCAGTGGCCCCCAGGATTACAGGCCCGTGGCACTGACCTCCCACATCATGAAGACCCTGGAAAGGCTCATCCTGGACCAGGTGCGACCCATAGTAAGACCACATCTGGATCCCCTTCAGTTCGCTTATCAGCCTCGTCTCGGAACAGAGGACGCCATCATCTACCTGCTCAATCGTGTCTACACCCATCTGGACCAGCCGGCGAGCACTGTGAGGGTCATGTTTTTTGACTTTTCCAGTGCTTTCAACACCATCAGGCCGACCCTCCTGGGTGATAAGTTAGCAGCGATGCAGGTGGATGCTTCTCTGGTGTCCTGGATTGTTGATTACCTGACAGGAAGACCACAATATGTACGTCTCCCACAGTGTGTGTCTGACAAGGTGATCAGCAACACAGGGGCACCACAGGGGACTGTCCTCTCCCCCTTCCTCTTCACCCTCTACACCACAGACTTCAGCCACTGCACAGAGACCTGCCATCTTCAGAAGTTTTCTGATGACTCTGCGGTGGTTGGATGCATCAGCAGGGATGATGAGACAGAGTACCGGGCTGTGGTCGACTCCTTTGTCACGTGGTGTGAGCAGAATCATCTGCAGCTCAACGTGGCAAAGACCAAGGAACTGATCGTGGACTTCAGGAAGACCAGGAAACACTTGACCCCTGTTTCAATCCAGGGGGTCAGTGTTGACATTGTGGAGGACTATAAATACCTTGGAGTACACATTGACAATAAACTGGACTGGGCTAAAAACACCACAGCACTTTACAGGAAGGGCCAGAGTCGTCTCTATTTTTTGAGGCGACTGAGGTCCTTCAACATCTGCCAGAAAATGCTGAGGATTTTCTATGAGTCTGTGGTGGCCAGTGCGATCCTCTATGCTGTTGCATGCTGGGGGAGCAGGCTGAGGGTCGCAGATGCCAACAGACTTAATAAACTGATCCGTAAGGCCAACAATGTTGTGGGGATGGAGCTGGACTCCCTCAAGGTGGTGTCGGAGAGGCGGATGCTGTCCAAGATAAAGACAATGTTGGATAACACCTCCCACCCACTCCATGACATGTTGGTCAGTCACAGGAGCTCGTTCAGTGAGAGACTGAGATTACCCATGATGCACCACTGAACGACACAGGAAATCATTCCTGCCTGTGGCTCCCTGTACAACGCATCCACTTAACACACTGTTTGCTGCTACAGCTACACATGTTTCTTTTCCAACTATTTATTTATAAGTGACTTATGTATGTATGTATGTATATATATGTATATATTGTACTATTCTTAGTTAGCGTATTGTCTGTCTTGTCTTAATGTTGGTTTAAAATGGAGCACTGTAACAAAAAATAATTTCCCCCAGGGATCAATAAAGTATTCTGATTCTGATTCTGATTCATATAACGTGCGGAGGGTGGTGAAAGAGGCGAAGCAGCGCTACGGGAGGAAACTAGAGTCACAACTCCAACAGAGTGACTCTAGGAGCCTGTGGCGGGGACTAAGGACAATAACGGACTATAAAACACCAACAACCGGTATGACAAACGCGGCCGTGACTCTGGCAGACGAGCTGAACACTTTCTATGCTCGCTTCGAGGCTGCAGCTAAGGTCTCCAACAATGCTAGTGTTAGCGGCGCTAACGGCTGCAGACAGGAAGATACTGCCAGCACCGGAAACGTGCTCGTCATCTCCGAGCATGAAGTAAGGAGAGCCTTCAAGAGAGTGAACACCAGGAAAGCAGCAGGACCAGACGGCATCCCAGGTCGTATCCTCAGAGACTGCGCATACCAGCTAGCTCCTGTGTTCACTGAGATATTCAACATCTCTTTATCTCAGTCGGTGATCCCCACATGCTTCAAAGAGTCCATCATTGTTCCTGTCCCGAAGAAACCCCACCCTGCTTCTCTCAATGACTATCGCCCTGTAGCCCTCACCTCAGTAGTGATGAAGTGCTTTGAACGCCTGGTCAGAGACTTCATCATTTCTTCACTACCAGACACACTGGACCCACTACAGTTTGCTTACCGTCCAAATCGTTCCACAGACGATGCCATCTCTCATCTCCTCCACACATCACTCACTCACTTGGACACTAGAAGGGGGAATTATGTTAAAATGCTCTTCATAGACTACAGCTCTGCATTTAACACCATAATTCCCTCCACACTCACCACCAAGCTGGAGCATCTGGGACTCAGCTCATCTATGTGTCAGTGGATCTCCAACTTCCTAACTGGCAGACCACAGGCAGTAAGGATGGGCGGACATGTCTCAGCCTCCACCACTCTCAGCACTGGAGCCCCCCAGGGGTGTGTTCTGAGCCCCCTGCTGTACTCTTTGTACACATATGACTGTGTGGCCACTACCAGCTCCACCACCATCATCAAGTTTGCTGACGACACCGTCGTGGTGGGCCTGATCTCTGATAACAACGAGACGGCCTACCTGAAGGAGATTAGGAATCTGGAGAACTGGTGCCAGAGGAACAACCTCCTTCTAAACGTCAGTAAGACAAAGGAGCTGATAGTGGACTTCAGCACTAAGCAGGAGAGGAACTACCAGACCCCCGTCATCAACGAGTGCCCAGTGGAGAGAGTGGACAGCTTCAAATACCTCGGAGTTCACATCACGCAGGACCTGTCATGGTCCTGTCACATCAACACCGTGGTGAAAAAGGCCCGACAGCGTCTCTACCACCTCAGACGCTTGAGAGACTTCCAACTGCCCTCCAAGGTGCTCAGGAACTTTTACTCGTGCACCATAGAGAGCATCCTGGCGGGAAACATCTTAACCTGGTTCGGGAACAGCACCATGCAGGACAGACGAGCTCTACAGAGGGTTGTGCGGTCAGCTGAGCGCACCATCCGCTCCGAGCTCCCTGACCTGCACTCAATCTACAGCAGGCGGTGCTGGACCAAGGCCAGGAAGATGGTGAAGGACCTCAGCCATCCCAACAACAGACTGTTCTCTCTGTTGAGGTCAGGAAAGCGATTCCGCTCCCTGAAGACCAACACAGAGAGACTGAGGAGGAGCTTCTTCCCGCAGGCGATACGGTCTCTCAATCACACCACCACACAGTACTGACCCACACATATGGTTCTTACACACACACTGGACTTTCTGGACTTTGGTTTTGCACAACACTGGTCACTATATTCTTCATTTCCGGTTAATACTTGTACAGCTGCTGTTATTGTGTATATATTTATTTATATTTCTTCATACATTCTTATATAGTTCTATATTGTGTATTTTGTTGTACAGTTATTTTATTTTCAACTTTAATTTATATATTTTATCTTATTCTTCCCAGTTAAATTTACCCTTCATTCTAATTTGTGTTGTACAGTTATTTCATTTTTAACCTTAATTTATATTTTATTCCTTCCTAGTTAAATTTACCCTTTTTAATTTTTCATATTTATTTCCTTTCTTATTCATAGCCTTTTCCTTTTTTGTTCTCTTTAGGTCACGAGCAGTTGTCCAAGCATTTCACTACATATCGTACTGTGTATGACTGTGTACGTGACAAATAAAATTTGAATTTGAATTTGAATTTTATTACTTCTAAAAATAAATCTTAGTTTGTTTTACAGAAGAACAGACAAAACTGACTAACTTTTGTCAACATCAACTAAACTGAGAACTAAAAGGAAATTCTCGACCTCTCCTTGTTGTATAGCTGAGCTTTTCAAACAGCTGTAACAGTTACTTTAGTCTGACAAAAGCCGAATGACGAATTAGCGCTTCCAGTCAGAGACTGAGCTGCACCGCTTTATTGTATTTCCAGACTTGCTTTCGGCACATTTACAGTGCAGCTGCTCTGTTTTTGTCAGACTTGAAATAGCAGAAATACCTTCACACTACGGAGCTTCTGTGGCTCTTCCATTCGACAATCTCTCCGGCGTTGGAACCATCGTCTGTTTTCTCCTCGGTAACCTTCGGTCGCGCTCTCGGCACACTCATTTCCTCCGTTACCCGGCGGCACGGCGGCTGGCTGCTTCCCAAACAAATACACATGTGCGGCTTGGCACTTGTGCTGTACGCAACAAGTCACGTGACGTGACACTGCGGCTGTGATTGGTTCGGCTCTGCGCTACTTAATTTGGATTGGCTGTTTTTTTTTTTGGTTTGTTTTTTTTAAGAGGACAAGAGCGGTGAGGTCTATCGCAATAGTTTAATTTTTCTATCGAGAAAAAGTTATTTCACAATACATATCGTTATCGTTCTATCGCCCAGCTCTAATATAAAGTCACATAGACCGACATGTCCAAGAGTGCTAAGCTAACCCAGCCATCGAGGTCATCCCCTGATTCCATGCAGCATCCTGCAACATGATTTTACTTGAGTGTAAACACATTAAAATCCCACCGATGAATGAAGCACGTCTGTTTCTGTCAGAAACAGCAAAGAACAACAGGGTCTACTCTTTTCTACTCTGAGCGCTTCTGAGCGTCTGTCGGACGCTCCCAACATCTTCATCCGATGGTTTCCACCTGAGCTTTGTCGCGTTTTCCCAGCAGTGACACCACTGAGCCCTGCTGAAGGACTCACCACCTCTGCACAGTCCTGCTGACCCGGGGCCGCCCCCGGCGCTCATATTGATCAGCTGTGTGAATGACACCTGCTGTTTGTGTCTGCAGGTGGAGAAACCATCAAGAGCATTAACCAGCAGTCTGGAGCTCACGTGGAGCTGCAGAGGAACCCCCCACCCTCCACTGACCCCAACACCCGGGTCTTTACCATCAGAGGCACCGCCCAGCAGATGGACCTGGCTCGCCAGCTAATAGATGACAAGATCGGGGTATGTAAAACAAGCGCACCTCTGTAGATGCTTTATCTCGAAGAACGAGTGCTGACCTGCGTCTCCTCCCACAGGGTTCGGGTATCATGAGTAACGGAGGGTTCGGCTTCAGCCCCTTCACCCAGGGTCCCGCTGCACACCAGAAGTAAGAGTCCTCAGATCTTAGCGCACGCTGCCGTCACACAGCACATACGTCCGTGATCCACGTCCCTCAGAAGCAGGAAGGACGCTGCACCCACGGAGCGAGTCCAGTCCATGAGTGGGCGGGGCTGCTTTGGTGTTCTTCTACAGCGGGGGTGGGGAAGTCCAGGCCTGCAGCTTTTAGATGATCGCAGCTGATTTAAAGGAGCTCCTCAGGCCTGGAGTTCCCCACCCCCGCTCTGAGTCTGAACATCCTGTTGTAATGATAGCCAGCTGCGCTCTGATTGGCTGACTGTTAAAAGGCATTGCTAACTTCACTGCAGGTAAATGTGATACCTAACAGGTAGTTTCAGGTAACCATGGAAACTAGGGCTGGGTATCGTCACTGATTTCTGGAATCGATTCGATTTGAATCAGGGAAATTTTGCCTCAGACAGTCAGAAATATTATAACTCTGATCACTTATCACTGCGTATCTATATTTTTATATCTATAAAACAAAGCTGACACTGTGGAGGGTAAAGAGGGAGGGAGGGGGGGAGGGGGAGGGAGGGGGGGAGAGCTGTGCATGAAGTGAGATAAGATAAGATAAGATAACCTTTATTAGTCCCACACGTGGGAAATTTGTTTTGTCACAGCAGGAAGTGGACAGTGCAAAAGTTATGAGGCAAAAATTAGAATACAATAAGAATAAATACAGTACACAGCTGTACAGAATAGAATAAAATACTATATACAGTAGAATAAAATAAAATAAATATACAATAAGATAAAAATAGAATACAAATACAAATACTATATACAACTGAGTAAAAATACAACGATGACAGAAAGGATTATTGCACTTAGTATTATATCGTGGTCGAAGCAAAACAGCAAAACTCAGAGTGAGTTCATGACGGTGTTTATGTGGAGCGTAGTTTGGATCAGGTTCAGAGATAAACTAACAGCTTCAGAATCGGCGCAAAAAGGGCGTGAACACAAAGCTCGACCCGCCGAAACGTCAGAGTCAGCGAGCTGTCGGCTTTCAGCCCCGAGCGTGTCCGTGCCGTCGGTGAGAAAGTCACAGCTCGCTGACTCTGATGCGTCGGCGCTGTGTGTTCACGTCTCTGTGCAGAGTCGTGTTCCTGCTCTCAGTCACTGTTTCAGCTGTTTGGTGGTTGTTGAAATGTTGTGAGGCTGAACCTGAGATTCTGGCGTTTCGGCCAAAATAAAATCGATTCAGGATTTTAATGAATCGATTTCACGCCATCCAAGCCAGAGTCGATTCTAATCGATGATCAAAACCCTAATGACGTGACGTTCTCTAAACGAGCAGTTCCACGCTCTGCCTCAGGGGGAGTGAGGGCGGAGGCCATGTTTGCTGTGGGCGTGCTCCGTGATGGCGCCGTGTGATGACGGTTCATGGAGAATTTCAAGAGCTACGAGTGTGACCTGTTTTCCTGTGGTCACGATGAAAACCTTCGCGGTCCACACACGTGACGTTTCCACCTCCAACACGACCACGGCAGCGCCGCAGGCCCGTGTAAGTCTGAGGCAGCTGTGGGCGTGGCTGTGGGCGCTCCGCCACATCAGCTGATTCGTTTAACTGTCCTCTGCATTTTGTCGCGTTCGTTTGTCTAACGGCCTCATGCTGAGACGCTGATGATGATGGACATGTGTGTGTGTGTGTGTGTGTGTGTGTCTTTGACTCAGCCAGCTGTGTGTTAAACACATGTTTTTATGCAGCTGTGGGAGTGGGCAGACCTTCCTGACCGGCGTCTGGGGAAACACCTACCAGACCAGCTGGCAGAACCCAGGACAGCAAGACCCAGGTACCACACACACACAGACACACACAGGGACACACACACAGGGACACACAGGGACAGACACACAGGGACACAAACACACACACACAGGGACACACACACACACACACAGGGACACACACACACAGGGACACACACACACACACACACACACAGGGACACAGGGACGGACAGGGACACAAACACACACACACAGGGACACACACACACACACACAGACACACAGGGACGGACAGGGACACAGACACACACACACAGGGACACACACACACACACACAGGGACACAGGGACGGACAGGGACACAAACACACACACACAGGGACACACACACACACACACAGACACACAGGGACGGACAGGGACACAGACACACACACACACAGGGACACAAACACACACACACAGGGACACAAACACACACACACAGGGACACACACACACACACACAGACACACAGGGACGGACAGGGACACAGACACACACACACACAGGGACACAAACACACACACACAGGGACACACACACACACACACAGACACACAAACACAGGGACACACACACACAGCCTTTGTTTAGTCTAGAAGCTAAGACTTGTGTGTGTGTGTGTCCCTGTGTGTGTGTGTGTGTGTGTGTGTGTGTGTGTGTGTGTGTGTGTGTGTAGGTCACAGTATGGCTCAGACAGGACAGATGGACTACTCTAAAGCATGGGAGCAGTACTATAAGAAGCTAGGCAAGTCAACAGACACACACACAGACAGACACACACACAGACAGACAGACACACAGACAGACACACACACAGACAGACACACAGAGCTGTGACAGAAACATATTTTGTATATGAATGTGTGATGTTTATGTATCTGAGCTCCGAGCAGTGACATTGACTGTGTGTGCGTCTGTGTGTGCGTCTGTGTGTGCGTCTGTGTGTGCGTCTGTGTGTGCGTGCGTGTGTGTCCAGGTCAGCAGAACCAGCCTCAGAGCTTGATGACAGACTACAGTAAGGCCTGGGAGGACTACTACAAGAAACAGAGTAAGACGTGTGTGTGTGTCATGTGAAGCTCAGTGCTGGGAAGGTTACTTTTAACATGTATTCCACTACAGATTACAGATTACATGCCCCAAAATGTATTTTGTAACGTATTCTGTTCCGTTACTCAATGAGAGTAACGTATTCTGAATACTTTGGATTAGTTAATATATTACCTTGTTTTTTACAACTACATGAATGTCCTATTGCTGTGTGATTTATTACTATTACTGAAGGTTACTCTCCACACCAATACCAGCTAGATGTTTAAATCTTAATATAAATGAGTAACAGTAGGTGGACATTAGGTAAGGCTGTACTTTTTGCAGCGATCTCGTATAGAAAACTATTCGGCGCGTATATACAGTGGGGCAAAAAAGTATTTAGTCAGCCACCGATTGTGCAAGTTCCCCCACCTAAAATGATGACAGAGGTCAGTAATTTGCACCAGAGGTACACTTCAACTGTGAGAGACAGAATGTGAAAAAAAAATCCATGAATTCACATGGTAGGATTTGTAAAGAATTTATTGGTAAATCAGGGTGGAAAATAAGTATTTGGTCACCTCAAACAAGGAAAATCTCTGGCTCTCACAGACCTGTAACGTCTTCTGTAAGAAGCTTTTCTGTCCCCCACTCGTTACCTGTATGAATGGCACCTGTTTGAACTCATCATCTGTATAAAAGACACCTGTCCACAGCCTCAAACAGTCAGACTCCAAACTCCGCCATGGCCAAGACCAAAGAGCTTTCGAAGGACACCAGGAAAAGTATTGTAGACCTGCACCAGACTGGGAAGAGTGAATCTACAATAGGCAAGCAGCTTGGTGTGAAAAAATCAACTGTGGGAGCAATCATCAGAAAATGGAAGACGTACAAGACCACTGATGATCTCCCTCGATCTGGGGCTCCACGCAAGATCTCATCCCGTGGGGTCAAAATGATCATGAGAACGGTGAGCAAAGATCCCAGAACCACACGGGGGGACCTGGTGAATGACCTGCAGAGAGCTGGGACCAAAGTAACAAAGGTCACCATCAGTAACACACTACAACGGCAGGGAATCAAATCCCGCAGTGCCAGACGTGTTCCGCTGCTGAAGCCAGTGCATGTCCAGGCCCGTCTGAAGTTTGCCAGAGAGCACATGGATGATACAGCAGAGGATTGGAAGAATGTCATGTGGTCAGATGAAACCAAAGTAGAACTTTTTGGTATAAACTCAACTCGTCGTGTTTGGAGGAAGAAGAATACTGAGTTGCATCCCAAGAACACCATACCTACTGTGAAGCATGGGGGTGGAAACATCATGCTATGGGGCTGTTTTTCTGCCAAGGGGACAGGACGACTGATCCGTGTTAAGGACAGAATGAATGGGGCCATGTATCGTGAGATTTTGAGCTAAAACCTCCTTCCATCAGTGAGAACTTTGAAGATGAAACGAGGCTGGGTCTTCCAACATGACAATGATCCAAAACACACCGCCCGGGCAACAAAGGAGTGGCTAAATACTTTTTTGCCCCACTGTAAAACAGGTCCGCGGCTCCAAACCGTAGTAAAGGGACCTCTGGCTAATACGTCGGGTTCGTGTCGGGCTCGTAGCTGAAAACTAGCTTTACTTTGTTGTCTGGGTCGACTTTGCTAGCGAGAGACAGAGAGAGGCGTTGAAAGACTCCAACGGAGCTTATTGTTTCAGAGGAAACAGGAACACAGCGTACAGTCGAGTCTTAATAGCTTACTTACAGCTGGACTACACTGCCCACGAGGCTACATTCTTCAGGGCGATGCCTGTAACACTCTGCCTGTTGCCTTCTTATTAAGTCATTTTTTGAACAGTAATTTTTAAAAATATTTCTTCATGTCAGTATGCGGCCACATGTAGAGGTGACGTGGGCCGTGAGATTGAGACACAGACATTGGAGCCTCTTAATGCGTGTTTTGTTTGGGTTTCCACCGGCATGGAAACCAAAAACAGAGAGGGCATAGCCGAACATATGAAACGGGAAAAGACCGCCGTGTAATCCTTTATTTCAACAAAGTAACTGTATTCTGAATACCACCTTTTTAAACTGTAACTAACGGAATACAGTTACTCATATTTTGTATTTTAAATAGGTAACGGTGGTTCATGTACTCTGTTACTCACCAACACTGGTGACGCTTCAGGCTGTTCCTCCGTCTCAGAAAGAAAAGTCACTTCTCTGCGTTTCTCTCTGAGCGGCTGTCAGGTGTGCGTTACAAGTTGAGCTAAAGAACAAAGGTAGGCGTGCACAAGTGTGTGCGGGGCAGCAGGCAGCTGACAGTTCCTGTTTTTACCTGTGCTGCTCCTGCTCAGGGACATTTGTAGTGTGAAGGTCAAGTTTGGCCTCATTGCATGTAAAACTATGGGCTCAAAATGTGGTCATAAATATTTTGTACTTGTAAAAAAGATTTGTGTGTGGACTTAGGAAAAAAAACCCTGCAAGTTACAAGTACGGATTTTTGACCCTATTTTTCTTCCTTTCATCTGATTGGTCCATGTCATGTCAATCACAAATGTAACAATCCAATCAGAGAACAGATGGGTTTGGCTGTCGAGGGGCGCTTATTTTGAACTGCAGGTCCTTGAAGGGAATAAATGCCCTTTTACATGCCAACCCAGCGTTTTCCTTCATCACCACGAAGGAAAACAGTCTGTGGTTGTCCGAGTTTGGTGATTTTTGTGTCACAGGTCTACGTGTTTAATACAGGGACTTCCACAGCCTTTTCAACAGCGCTGCGGACCGCGGGGTGGGGGCGGGCAGTGTTTTGGAAATGACAGTCTTCATTACAAAGCTTTCTTCGTTATGAATTAGCATACATGTTTTTATTGAACATTTGAAGAACCAGCAAAAAAAAACAGAAACTCTTGTAGAGGACATAAAGTCAGAGATAGAAAAGACAAGGAGCAGGTGCATCTAGTGCAGGTAGAGCTGCTGCAAAAACCCACAGAGCCCAGCAGCCAGCAACAAATTCTGGATCCTTGGCTTTTAGTTAGCAGTTAGCATTAGCAGCACATCCTGCGTCCGATGTGAAAGGACTTTTATGCTGCGCACTGTGACTCACAGCAATGGTCCCGGGTCAGCCCTGACTTTGTGTTAAACTAATCCTAAAGTAATGATGTATTTCTAACCACTGATATACCACAACTTTCAACAGCTACTGAAAGTTAGGGGACCTAGCTGCTATCGGATATTTATATAGAGATCCTCCAGCTTCAAACGGTATCACCCTTCAAGGACCTGCAGTTCAAAAAAGCTCCCCTCCGACAGCCAAACCCATCTGTTCTCTGATTGGATTGTTTAATTTGTGATTGACATGACATTGACCAATCAGATGAAGGGAAGAAAAATAGGGTCAAAATCCGTACTTGTAACTTGCAGGGATTTTTTGGCTAAATCCACACACAAATCTTTTTTACGCACACAAATCTTTTTTACGCACACAAATCTTTTTTACAAGTACAAAATATTTATGACCACATTTTGAGCCCATACAAAACCAGCTGATTGATGAACAACATCACACTACATGCGTGTGTGTGTGTGTGTGTGCGTGTGCGTGCAGCTCAGTCGTCTCAGCAGAGTTCAGTGCCAGACTACACTGCAGCATTAGCAGAATACTACAGACAGCAGCAGCAGCAGCCCTACCTGTGGAACCCCGCCCAGATACAGGTAACACAGGCGCCTTCTGCTTCACAGCGATGTCCTCCTCCCGTTTGTCACGACGGCTAAATGTCACTGTCACTTCCTGTCTCCTCAGGATCACTAGAGGCTCCTCCCTCACCGGCGAAGGCCTCGGATGGTTGTCGATGGCGTCCGAATCGGGGTTTCCTAGCAACGCTCTGCCGCTTCCTCCTCCTTTTGTAGAGAAAAACTAAGGATTAACTGAAAAATCACGAACTTTCTTTCTGTTTTTTAACCTTACAAAGTCGATATTTTGTCAGGCAGATGTTTTTGGACTAGCCTCCGGTCTCCCGCGGTGTAGACCTGGTTTTTCTTTGTTTTTATTTTTTATCAAACTTGAATTTCAAGATGTATCCGTGTGGCTTTGAACAAAACGAAATCCAGTATAATCTATATTTTGTCTAGTTTTATTTTCCAATAAGAAAACGGTATAAGGCTTAGCAGTCTTGAGTATGAAAATCAGATATTAATATTATTATTATCATTATTTTGGTTATGATAATGTTTTAAAGCATGCGTCAGGCTGTGTGTTGACTCAGTTTGTTTTTTATTTTGGCATCAAACCGTTTTAATGACATCGGATGGAAATGTAAAGTTTTTGTACTAAATCTGCTCGCTGGGTCTGTTTCTCCTAATTTTACCTGTTCAGTCGCCAACTTGGAGGTGCAATGATGCATTACTGTTTTCTTTTGGTTTGACCATAGCTCTTATTCTTGTATCTTTATAGTGATTTCTTTAGGTTTTTATGATGTAACAATGAATAAATAGCGACTTGTATTGCGTTGTCTAAAGCCAGATCTCTCTGTGGTCTAACGCTTTGTATTCTCACACGATTTAACCTCCAGTCACCGCCACGTTTTCCTGCCTCCGCTTTTATGACCGAGTCTGGGAAGATAAGTTTTCTTTGAGTGAACTTTATTATTGTTGTTGTTGGTCGCATTTCTATTTTCTGATTTGTTTTTAGAGGAAATTTCAGGAGCTGATCAATGAAGTTATCGATTCCGTGTTAGCTAAACAAACGTGTGTGTTACCTCAGCTGTGTGAATGTTTCTGCTAGCTGTGCTTCGTTAGCTAAGTGGTGCCTGTTAGCTGAATGTAAGTAAATGGAAATGCTGTCCGAGCGCTACGTTAGCTGCTGTGGGGTTGTTTGTTTTTTTCTATGCGCACGTTACAAAGGCTAGCTGAATGAATGTGCTAACTGAACACCGTGCTTGTCTGTTGTGTGTTAACCAGGTGTCGGGTAGGTCTACAAAACCACGTTCCCAAAATTGTTCTCAAGATCATTTATGCCTAAGGTCACATGTTCCCAAAGTTGCTTCCCAGTTTCCAGGTTCCTAAGTTCTCAGGCTTCTTTGTTCCAAGGTTATATGTTCCCATTTTTGTTCCCTAGGTGCTTTATGGTTAAGCTAACCTCTAAGCCTCGTTTCCATCTCAGGAAGCGCTAAGCTTATTTCAAGTTCCCTGACATGTCGGGCAGTCTAACTAAAAGCCATACAGGGAACAGAAAATCCCTTTCACAGGTTCCAGCAGTCGTCACGTTGTGTGGCTAACGACTTACATTACGTATAGCTGTGGGGAACGTAGCAGTAGTGACTGTTTGGGAACTTGGTGTTACTCTGCGCTCGTGACGTGTTGCACAGACTGTAAATAACGACTAATAACATTTAACCTGATGCAGATCGTGGAGATTTTGTAAACATTTTAGAGGAAAAGTATATTAGAAAAGTAGAGCTGTACGGGATAATGTCTGAACGTGGAAGCATGAGCTCTCACACTGTTACTGCTAAATGGTGTAATCTGATGTGTTAGCAAAAGGCCAAAAACAGCGTTTCTAGGCTGAACGTCCATCTGTCTCATTCAACCGCATGACTAGCATGAACGAGTGACTCTGTAAATACGACTTTAATGTTCGTTAGCCAAACAAACTAGCCGGCTGCTGTACATTAGCTGTATGTTCTGTTTATATTAGGGCTGGTTTACACTTCAAAATAAATGTACAATTGTTTTGTTGCTGTTTTATACTTGCACAGATTGTAAATGTGTTTTTTTGTTTGTTTTTCAAACGCAGCCGGACTTTGAATCTACTGATTAGTTTCTTTAGCGTTAACATGCAGTTAGCAATAAAATTGTTTTGTGCATAAATTCACATTCATTGATACTTTTTAAAAATGTGCTCATCTGTACATGTGCTACACTTAGCGTTAGCACTGTTGAACGTTATCAGCTAAGCAAGTAGTAAGGATTTAATCTGTGTGTTAGCTGAACGTTTAGCTAAACTTTGCGTGCGTGTTAGTGTATGTGTGCTAGCGCTGTGTGCTGTTATAAGTTTTGTTTGTTAGCTGAGCGTTTAATGAAAATGTGTGCGTTTTGGCTCACTTTGTGCGTCGGCTCGGCGCTGTGTGCGTGTTGGCAGAGCAGTTCTCTGAACGTTGTGCGTGTCGGACCACAGAGAGGTTTGTCTTGTCGAGGGAGATCTGGTTGTCGTTGAATCAGTGCTTCTGCTTCGTGTATGTGTGATGATGATGATGATGCTGATAATAATGACGATAATAATGAGTTCTCCTGTTCAGGGGTCTATTTAAATCTGTTATGAATATTCATTTTGTCGATGTGATGATATGGTTTGTGTAAATTTCCACTCTGGCGGGTGCTCTCCAGTTAAAATGTACTTTGTTAAAGATGATATTGTTTAATTCACGTGTCGTGTCTAACCGAAGCTGAATATGTGTTATATTCTCAAGACTGCTAGGCTAACTGTCTCTCTCTCCTCGCCTGTTCCCGTCTGGATGCCGCCACCTTCAACACGCCTGTAATTGGACCAGACGAGCTGAGCGTTGTCGTCGCAGGCGTGTTGAAGTCCCGCAGCTCGTTGTTGTGGCCCCTCCGAGGCGTGGGGAGCTATAGTGAAGGGGTTAACCCCCCCCCCCCGGAGTTGTTAACGGTGGAGCGGACGCCGGCCTGGTGTCCGGTTCTCGCAGCGTCTCAGGACCTGAACCGGACACGACGCTCGCTCCACTCTGGCCTAGAACTTCCCAGTCCCGATCCCGGTCCTGAAGGGGGGACGGGGAGCTTTTTGGTTTTATGGTTTCTGTTGTTTTTCTAATGGACAGACGTCCTAACTGTAACCTGCAGATTTTTCTATTAGATTCTATTGACAGATAGAGTTGTGTATGAACCCGAGCCACGAGACTGTCGGTGGTCGAGGATGATGATTAACATGAGGGTTAATAAATGGGCTCATTCTTTCTGACTGTGTCTTTGTGACGTGCATTCACATCAAACATTCAGCTGCTGAGAGCTGCAGCCACGTGACAAACCTGTTCATGTCCTCTCATGAAGTCTTCCATCTCTACATAAACCCGCTGCTTCCCTTTAATGAGTTCTGACACTTCTGATGCAAACCCAGTGCTGTAGTTCTGGAGCAGGTCTGAAACAGAAACCGCCCGTCAGTTTGTGCTTGGTGTTATTTTAGGTTCAGCCTCTTCAGATGGGGTCAACGTGAACGAGCTGCGGTCTCAGAGCTGCGTGGTGGACTGCGTGGACGGCCGCTGCTCCGGACAAGTCCTGCCCAGATGTTCTCAAACAGCAGTGCTGAGAGAGCCTTGGTGAGTGGTTCCCACAGCAGCCTGTAAACAAGCAGCAAACCATCCAAAAAACTTGATTCTGTTCATCTGGACGTTTTCTTCAGTGTTGGCTGACTGCAGGGTTCAACCTTATAAACAGGACATCTGCACAATGGCTGACACATGCAGCACTGATGAACAATGCTGCATCCGCCTCACAGCTCTGTGTGAATGCTTCTCATGGACATTGATCAGTGGACATAAGAATTTGCATATTAATGATGATAAACTGACCTCCAGCACAATGTCCTGTTCATAAGGTTGAACCCTGCAGTCAGCTGAGACTGAAGGAGTTACCTGATGATGAGGAAACGTTTCTCTCACTGACAACATCCAGAAGAACAGAATCAAGCTTTCCTTACCTGGATGACTGAGCGTGCATCAACACAACCAAGCTCATCGTTTCCATAGAAACAGCTTCCTTTGACCCACACTAGGCTGAGTTTGCCATATCTGAGCCATAACTGCCAAACGTGGCATCGATGTTTCTGCTATCAGGAAACTGATTTAAGGTTTACTCTTACTGACCTTAACACTCGTTGCTGTGCTGGAATCATCCGATCCGAATTGCCCCAAGTCTTCACATTTGAAAGTGAGAACTGTTGTGGAGCCAGTTCAGGGAATATAAAGCGCTCCCTCTGCAGTCTGTGCCTCAGCCAACCAATCCAAATCTTTCAGATGGATTTCAAACTTCCAGTTAAAACATGTTTGCCACAGAGGCGGACCTCCAGAACCTGCAACATTTAAAGTTTTCAGCCGGATGTTTGTGAAGACCCAGGAGGATTCCTGAAGCCATCTGAGGAAAGCTGGGACATCTTGGGTCAAAGCTGCAGCTCAGACTTCAGACATTTTTCTGTTCGTCTGTTAGATTCTGAATTTTCATTAGCTGGTGTGGAGTCGGTCCTCACAAATACATAGCAGCTCTTCTCACATGAAAAGTGGGAGTTATCATTTATTCATGTTCCCGGAGCGCAGACAGATGGTCTGAGTGACGGCCTGATGTCATCCATCATTAGGGCATTACTGTAATCACACGCCTGCAGATCCCCGGGGATCAATAACAGTGATCCATCAGGTCTGCAGCTCGAGGCGCCGGGCACCTGAGCAGAGTTAAAAGCCCCGCCCCAACACGGCCTCCTGCAGGAGCAACAAGTTTCAGAGATGGCATCTGTTTCACGATGAGCGTGACGAGACGGCGTTATTTTTGTAAACCTGAAGCTGACCGACAGGCGTTTGTTCCCACTGCGCTGAACAGAGTGACAAATGTTTAAAGTGATGAAGATGAAGGGAAAAAGTGAGAGCTCTGTTATTACTGCCAGTGTAGGTGTACTCGTATATGTGCCTGTGTGGGGACTGTGGTGTCATTAGCGTCCTCAGGGGACCCTGCAGTCACTGAGTGCAGCACTTCAGTAATTATTCAGTATGAAACTGGCAGCTATCAATTCTTTTGGTAACTTATCAAAGAAATAGGACGTTTCCTTATCGTCTGATGACTTTATGGAACGTTTTAGTGTGCCATCCTCAGACACCTGCACAGGGGCCAGTATTTGAACACGTTTCGCGCTCACAGTAGAATCCAGTTCAGGGTCAGCGCCACAGTCCCCATATTGCATTATATTGCCACGGGTCCTCACAGAGACAGCTGGACTGGCGTGAGTGTGTGCTGCGGTGCGGAGGAGAGTGTTGGCGGTCGTAAAGTACAGGAAGCAGCTCGGTAAGTACAGATGAACCCTGAGTCTGTGGCAGGCCTGATTAAACATTAAAGTAATGGTGATCTGGATCCAGTCCAAACCTTTTCCCCGAAGCTCGGAGACCAGCAGGCCAATAATCTGTCTGCCAGCCTCGCTGCAGGGGGCAGAAGTATGTGGACGCGTGACTCAGTGTTCATTAATGCGCTGCTCTAAAAGCCTGCACTCGTGCGGTCTCAGTCCTGCGGTCGATGTTTGTCCCGCTGATATGACAGAACATTACAATGAACATTAACCCTTCACGAGGCAAAGAGCCAAGGTTACAGAGCAGCGTGACGCCTCGTTCATCATCCAGGCTTTGTTTGCTCCAGAGGACAGGCCAGACCACAAGTTTGTGGACGCTCCCGCAGTTGCTGCTTCATCTTTTGAGTTTGAAATGAGGAGAAAGCTTTGATGTGAGCAGGTGAACATCCTTCCGAAGGAAGCGTGACTCGTCTTTAACACGTACCTCCATGTCTGTACCCCCCACCCCTCCGCGCACACACACCAGCCCAAACAGCTGGACGGCAGACTGACACTTACTGTCGTTGGCACCAAAGTTAAACTGTAACTTGAGTGATGATAACATAAAATAATAATAATGAGAACATACATATGAGTGATGTCTCAGACTGGATACACAGTGAGCGACGTCATCGTCCTCTGTTACTGAGCAGCTGCAGACCAGATGTGCACCTGATGTACACCAACTGCTGCACCTCCACCCACCAGTCTGTCAAGCTAATCAAGTTTGCAGATGACACCACCGTCATTGGGCTCATCTCTGACGGGGATGAGTCTGCCTACAGGAGGGAGGTTGAATGTCTGGTGTCCTGGTGCAGCCACAACAACCTGGTGCTGAATGCCCAGAAGACAGTGGAGATTATTGTGGACTTCAGGAAGCACACAGCCCCACTCCCCCCCATCATCCTGTCTGACACCCCCATCACCTCTGTGGACTCATTCCGCTTCCTGGGTACCACCATCACCCAGGACCTGAAGTGGGAGCCCACCATCACCTCCGTCATCAAGAAAGCCCAGCAGAGGATGTACTTCCTGAGGCAGCTGAAGAAATTCAACCTGCCAACACGGACGATGATGCAGTTCTACACTGCAATCATCGAGTCCATCCTCACCTCCTCCATCACCGTGTGGTACGCTGGAGCCACTATCAGAGACAAACAGAGACTGCAGCGTGTTGTGCGCTCTGCTGAGAAGGTGATTGGCTGCAGACTCCCATCTCTGCAGGACCTGTACACCTCCAGGACACTGCGGCGTGCAGCTCGGATCTCAGCTGACCCTTCTCACCCTGGACACAGTCTGTTTGACCTGCTCCCCTCAGGCAGGAGGCTCCGGTCCATTCGCACCAGAACCTCTCGCCATAAGAACAGTTTCTTCCCCTCTGCTGTCGGACACATGAACAATAACCGTATGACTGTCCCCGCCACTAACACATGACCCTACGCTGTGTCACTGCATCATTCCATGTTTGGCACTGATCACCACCTGCACTCATGTATATATCTTTCTACGTAGCACTCATAATTCTTATTCTCATGTATATATCTCATGTATATCTCATGCACATATCTTTCTTTCTACATAGCACTTTAATTCTTATTGTCTGCACTGAAGCACCGCAGCAATTTCCTAATGTTGTAAACCTCAACATCTGGCAATAAACCCATTCTGATTCTGATTCTGATTCTGATGTGAGCGAGGTCATAGAGATGCTCACCTGGTTGTTCCACAGCGTGTCCGCAGCACTCGGCGTTGTTCTGCGCTACACTGAACCTCAGTCAGACTCATGTTTGAATTGTGCTCGCAGCGCCCTGCTGAACTTTGACCTCTGCCTGAAACCATGTTGAAGGAGCGTGAAGCGAGACGTTTGTCTTGAAACCTCGAAAACGATGAAGAAATAAGGACCGAGCAGACGCTCCGCCTCAGCACCCCGGGTCACATGACCACGCGGAGCAGAAACATTTCTAAGCATCGGTTCGTCTTAGAAACATAAGTGTGCAGCACATGTACTCTATTACAACCCGAACACACCTGACAGCGCTCAAGTTACACTTTCCAACTTACAACGAACCAGAACCTGAACCTGAGCAGCTGAAACATGCCGATACGTTGAGCCGGACTCGGATCGACCTCCGATTGGGGTGGTTCCGTGTGGTCGTTGGTGAGAGGAGGGCGGAGACAACAGCCTCAGAAGATCACGTTTAACGCCATCTTTTATTTACAGTCTCACGGAGCAGGGCTCAGGTTTGTCTCCAAAAAACTGAAAACTGAATCTAACAGGTCAGAAAGACGATCACGACTGACCTCTGACAGCAGAGGAGGATGATGATGGTGGTGGTGGTGATGAGGCTCGGGGGTGGGGGGGTGTCTCGCGCAGCTGAGCTCATTAAAGCGCTTTTAAACGCGGATTATTTGCGGCTCCGTCTGCGCGCCGCATGAATACTAATGAGGCCGCAGCGCTGCTTAATCATGTTAGCGGAACAATATCAGTGCGCCATTTGTGCGCGTTCCCACCACCTCTTCCTCACCTCTCCTTTCACCTCCTCCCCGCCTCCCCCTCTTGTCTTCACGCGTGCCAGTCACCTGCCGCCCCCCCCCCCCCCCCCCCCCCCCACCGCCCCTGACTTCCCGCCTAAAGTGGATCCTGATTGGCCGTGAAGAGCGGGATAAAGGCGCGAGGACACCGGGCACGCTCACGGGCCTTTTTGTCGGAGAAGCTCATTAAAGCGTGTCCGCTTCAATACATGCGCGTCCCCGTCAGCAAAACCCTGCTCTGCTCCGGGAACGCGCGGCGGGAGAGACCCGGGGCCGAGGCCGCCGGAGGAGTCACCGAGCCCGGAAGGAGACACCGAGGACTCACCGAGGAGTCCCGGAGCAGATTGATGTCGGATTTTATATTTACATTCAAATAAGCACAAATATTAAGAACACACACACACACACACACACACACACACACACACACACACACACACACACACACACACACACACACAAGCCCGTTCAGCTATCCCAGTGAGGATCTTCATTGACATAATGCTTTCGCTAACCATTACAGATGAACGCCTGACCCTAAACCTGACCATAGCCCTGACACTAAAACCACATTTGGAGCCTCAAAAAGGCTTCAAACTTGTGAGACCGGTGTGTGTGTGCGCGCGCGCGGGTGCGTGCGTGCGTGCGCGTGTGTGTGTGTCCTCACAAGTGACTGTTCTCACAAGTAAAGTAGAATGCAGATTTCGGTCCTCACAAAGATAGCTAGACAGGTACACACACACACACACTCACTTCATGACGCTGTGTGTGTGTGTGTGTGTGTGTGTGTGTGTGTGTGTGTGTGTGTGTTTGGACAATAAATGTTTAAAAGCTCATAAATACAGATCAGAGTGAGCGAGAGAATCATAATCCTGTTGAGAGACAGCGGGAGGATGAGGAGGAGGTGATGAAGAAAGCAGCTGTTGTCCTCTAATCGGTTTTTCTGCTCTGTCACTCAGCCCCCCAAACACACACACAGACACACACACACACACACACACACACACACACACACACACACACATTCCTGCGCTTCATTTTCAAACCTGTTAAACAGAAGAAATCTGTGTTAGATTGAATTTCAAACACACAAATGACACATTTTACATTCATCTGCATTTGTTGTGTCAGCTTGATTAAAATGATAACAATGTATCAGTCATCGGTTTATCATCAGTTACAGTTTCTGAGCTGTGGGCGGGTCTCAGTCTGATGTTAGGATCATTTTTCTCATATTTGATCGATGGATTTGATTTTTGTTATCGCTTTTAGTCTCCGCCCAGTTTTGTGACGTAGTTGTAAACTGAAATGTTTCCTGTTTTTGTTTTTAACGATCAGCTGTTTGATCGCTGTTTGTTTGATCAGCTGCCCATGAGCCTGACCTGCGGGCTGAAATCAAACTACCAACCCTGCCTTCAGGCAGGAGCAGGTGAGCTCTGAAACACGCGCCAGGAAGCTGACCTGCGCATGCGTGAACACCTGCCCTATGAGGTCCTGCCCTAAGAGGGCTTGGACCTCCGCGGGGCCTCGGTCCAGTACCGGCCCGGCTCCGCTCCTCCCGGTGGGGTGTCGGTGTCACGAGCCGAGCTGTAAACGGAGCCAATAACAGCGCGTGCAGGATTCCCCCCTCCCTCTGTTAGAGGAGGAGGAGGTGATGGAGCTCCATATAAAGACCCCCCCACACGGCCCGCGCCCGCTTTGCTCCTGCTCCTCTCAGGATTTTAACTTCACCTCTTACTGAGACACGCAAGCTGCTCCTCTGCTCCTGTCTCCTCCTCGCTCCTCGGTCGGTGTAAAACAGGAGTTTTTGACTGTGTTTTTTTGTTTTTTTTAATTTGTTCAGCGGGAGGATTTCTCCCTGACCCCGGCTCTGACCTCGGCTCTCCCCTCGGCTCTCGCCGCCATGGGCTCCGTGCTGCCCGGCTCCTCTCTGGGCCTGAAGCCGGGCTTCAAGCCTCCGCTGTCCCTCGCGGACATCATCACCTCGGACATCCTGCACAGCTTCCTGTACGGGCGCTGGAGGCACGTGCTGGGCGAGCAGCAGCACCACCCGCACCAGCATCACCTGCAGCACGAGGACCGCACCGCCCCGAGCGCGAGCCCCAAGACCGCGTTCACCGCCGAGGTGCTCGCGCAGTCCTTCTCCGGAGGTCAGTGACCAACCGTACAGCTCAGAAACGGAGACACCAGATAACAACAAGCATAATAATAATAATGATGATAATAATGTCAGTGGTAACTTTATTGTCTCCAATGGCAAATTGATTTGCAGTATGTCCACACATCACACAACACAAAAAACAAACAAACACACAAAATATTATTTTACTTATCCTACTATAATACTATTATTAATAACAACGACAATAATAATAATAATAATAATAATAATTGATCTCATTTCTTCTGTTTTTTTTTACTCGTTTTATTTATTCTCTATATTTACAAATATTTGCAAATATTTGTAAATATTTACACAAGTGTCGCATAAATTTTAATTTTGGAGCCTAAAACGAAAAAGATAAAAATCTTTAATGAAACAGAAAAAAGATTTAATTTAACCTTTAAACTCGTATTTAAAATAAATCTGTTAAACTGTTTAAATATGAATTTAAAATATTGATTCTTGTTTGTTTGTTGCTAATTATCCTCATCAATAACTGATCAGATTTGATCACATTCTTTGGATGGTTTGTTAATGAACAAACAGCTGCTGACTGATTGGCTCCTGATCGGTAATCACGTCCGTGATCTCTCTTTCAAAGCGCGAGCCGCGGCCCGTTTCTCGCTGTCGCGCGCTCACTTCTTTTTTATTTTAATGTGATTTTATTGTGAAATTCGTTTCCGTTCTGGGTGAAGTTCGTTGGGGACAATTTAGGAGGAGCGACCGGGCTTCGGGTGGATGCTCCGGGTCAACTCTCCGACGGACGTGTCGCGTTTTCCCGCGGCGGCCTCAGCTTTCATCTTCACGCCTTTACTCCCGCTTTTCTCTCCCCGCGCGCTCCTTCAGCTCTCCCGTATAATGTCCAGGGGGTTTTCCTGATTGTAGACGTGTTCTCGGGAACATTTCCTGCTGCTTCCATCAGGTATTCATCTTTCGGGGACTTTTTCATCCATAAACCGGCAGAAAAATGCGCTCCGAGCGTTTCCGACGCAGTTTAAAATGCGTTTAAAAAGTTCGAAGCAGCGCTGTCATTTCTATTTTCATTTTTGAATTCCAATTGTAGAAGCAGGAGTGACACATGTTGACATGAAAATCTGCGCGCTGTGTTTGTGTCCAGAGGTGCAGAAGCTGTCCAGCCTGGTTTTACCCAGTGAGGTGATCATCGCTCAGAGCTCAGTCCCAGGTAAGCTCACCTGTAAACCTCTGTGGGTTTGCTGGTCTCTCTTTAAAGACCAGCCGCAGATCACCGGTGCCGTGTTCTTCTTACGCCCTCTCTTTACTGTTTTCTGTGGTCCCAGGAGAAGGTCTGGGCATTTTCTCCAAAACCTGGATCAAAGCGGGGACAGAGATGGGTCCGTTCACCGGACGCCTGGTGTCACCTGAACACATCGACCTGTACAAGAACAACAACCTGATGTGGGAGGTGAGGCGACGTTCACGTTCAGACTGCTCTGTCCCAGCTCTCATGTTTTGGTGTCTTTCTTTTTCCTTGGATTTTTTTTCTAGAGCAGCTTTGTGTGTTTCATAATGAAAAATAACCCTTCTTATCCTCTACTGGAAAGCAGCTGTTTGTGTTCCCTAAAAATAAATAAATAAATCATTAAAAACAAAAACCCTTGTCTTTGTCAGAGGAAGGTTTTAGGTTCAGTGTTGCCCCCATGGAGTTCCCCAAGGCTTGATTCTGGGGCCGTGTCTTTGCTCCCTTTAAGCTATAAGAAGTCTGCCGACTTTCTACCAGCTGTCAGACTAACTCACTCAATTTTAACACTCTACTTAATTAGTCACCTACTAGTAACGAGCTCCCCGCTAACTTATAAAACTCACAGCGAGCAAGTGGCTGGCTAAATGCAAACATACTTGCTAAACAAATACCTGAAGGCTAACTCAATGCTAACCATCGAGTCTTTCAGCTTATTTCCAGTGTTAACTAGCTGCTGGCTGGACCTTTACAGACAAACCTCAGTATTTACTTAAAGTTTGCTGGTTAAGAAGTTTAGTGACTTGATTTTAGCATATTAGCTAGCTCACACCTAACTAACAAGTCAATTGCTACCTAGCCAGCTAATTGGTTTATCAACAACATGGTTAACTGTTAACTATCCAACTACTTGCAACAAGTTACATGGCTAATCTAACTTACAAACTTATATGCTGATTCTTAGCTTGCTATTAAAATAACTGAACCAACAGATTAGCAGGATGATAACTAACTGTTAACTGATCCTCATATGCAGTTCCACTGGTTAGCATGTCAAAAAGCTTAGTTATTATCTGTGTATGAGGTCTTTGAAATAACCCCCTAGTGAGAACACTAAACTAATGACTTTAGCTGGAAATGGTGTTTACTTTCTTCTTCCTGCCTCCCTCCTCAGGTGTTTAATGAGGACGGCACAGTCAGGTATTTTATCGATGCGAGTCAGGAGGACCAGAGGAGCTGGATGACGTACATCAAGTGTGCGAGGAACGAGCAGGAGCAGAACCTCGAGGTGGTCCAGATCGGCAGCAGCATCTTCTACAAGGCGGTGGAGGTTAGTGAAACTCGCCATGTTCCAGCTCCTCAGGTATCATCGCACCTGCTTCCACCTGCAGGGTGACATCATGTGACCCAGGTACATGTACACCTGCGTTCACGGAGAGATGTTGGTGGTTTGGAGGCTGAGGTTCTTGGTGGTTCAGGGATCTTTTCCTCCTCATGTCTGCTCAGAAGTATTTATCGTTGCTTTTATCAAACCGCCTGCTGGAACAACAAAGGAATAAATAAAGGAAGGCGACCATGTTTCAGTGAATAAACCCAACATCACTGCACACCTCTACAGACTCTACACGCCTCTTAACTTACACCATAAACGTGCACACAAAGGTCACTGAAGCAGCACAGCAACTACAGAAACAACCAAAACAGCCAAAAGAGCAGTGGAGCAGAGGAGGGTGTGGTTATTCCACGTCGCTTCATCATGTTTGGAAAAGCTGATCTCAGATCAGCCTGAGAAGACTCCAGATCCATGTGAAGGAAACATGGGAAGCTTCAGCGCGCTGCCGTCACCTGTTCTCTAAAATAAATCCTTGAGCGATGAAGCTCGGCCTGATTTCAGGCGCCGTTCTTCGACCGGCTCCTCCAGGTGTCTGAGCGTAACCCTCCACTCGATGCTCGAAGGTTAACGACATGCAGCTGAAATTTAAACAGATTTGAACTGAAGAAAAGAAAAACATAAATTCTGAAAATGTTTCAGAATTTATGACAAGTTTGAAAGAAAGAATCAAATATTTACAATAAAACAATAATACTGTGATAATGAAACGCAGTAATGTTGCTATGATAAAGTAAACGCTGATTCAAGTATTTATTGCTCTTCCTCTTTTCTCTTCCCTCCTCAGACCATCCCTCCCGACCAGGAGCTGCTCGTCTGGTACGGAAACTCTCACAACACATTCCTGGGAATCCCTGGAATTCCTGGAGGAGAGGACGAACAGAGCAAGAAGACCAAGAGCGGTAATCATTATTGATTATTGATCAGTGAGGTCATTCATAAATCTACTCAGTTAGCCAAACATCCAGCAGCGCTGCAAGAACCCTGAAAACAGCAGCAAAAACATTGTTTCATTGATATTTTATTAAATCTGTGTTGGAGTCATCGAAAGGGCTTTAATCCATCACACTGTTACTATTATTAGTATTATTACACATGAAGTTCTTTCAGATATAAAATATTATTTTGGAAAATAAAAATTAATATTATTATGAATGTGTGTGAAAAATAATGTATATTTAATTTATCTTTAATCAGTCTGGAATAATAACTATTTAAAAAGTAAATGTATATTTTATATTTGGTTTTATTAAAAGTGTGTGTGTGTGTGTGTGTGTGTGTGTGTGTTATAATGGATAATATAAGTATATCATTGTAATATTGCAGTTAAAGTACACATTAGTATAAAAGTGTACACATTTAAAATTTGTAGTAATAATAATAATATAATAAAATGACAAATTAAAAATTTAATGCATATATGTTCAAATATATTATTGTTGGATTGCTATTCATAGAACTAATAATCATTATTATAGGAAAAATAAATAACATATATATAGTTCCATACATATTTAATGTTATAATAATAATAATAATAATAATATCCATCCATCCATTCGCTTCCACTTATCCTTTTCAGGGTCGCGGGGGCGCTGGAGCCTATCCCAGCTGTCATAGTGCGAGAGGCGGGGTACACCCTGGACAGGTCGCCAGTCTGTCGCAGGGCCAACACACAGGGACAGACAACCATTCGCACTCACATTCACACCTAGTGACAATTTGGATTATCCAATTAACCTATCCCCACAAGATGCATGTCTTTGGACGGTGGGAGGAAGTCGGAGTACCCGGAGAGAACCCACGCAAACACAGGGAGAACATGCAAACTCCACACAGAAAGACCCCGGCCTGATGGTGGAATTGAACTCAGGACCTTCTTGCTGTGCGGCAACAGTGCTAACCACCGTGCCACCGTGCTGCCATACATATATATATATATATATATATATATATATATAATAATAATATAATAATAATAATAATAATAATAATAATAATAATAAGATAATAATATAATAATAATAATAATAATAATAATAATATAATAATAATAATATAATAATAATAATAATAATAATAATAAGAAGAAGAAGAAGAAGAAGAAGAAGCAGCAGCCAAGTTTCAGAGAGGTGCTGTTGGGGCAGAAGCTTGACAGTGACAGTGGGAAGGAAACACTCTGTGAGGCGATTGTTGTTGTGATTTGGTGCTGTATAAATAAAGTTGAATTGAAAGGTTCCTCTCCACAGGTGAGAGGGTGGTCTCAGAGTTCAGTCTGAAGCTCTTCTTCTTCTCTGCAGATGATTTCCACACCTGTGAAGGCTCCACCTCCACGACCTCCACTTCTTCCACCAGTCTTGGGCGCATGCGATGTGTTATCTGCCACCGCGGCTTCAACTCTCGCAGCAACCTTCGCTCCCACATGCGCATCCACACTCTGGACAAGCCGTTCGTCTGCCGCTTCTGCAACCGTCGCTTCAGCCAGTCATCCACACTGAGGAACCACGTCCGGCTGCACACCGGAGAGCGCCCTTACAAGTGCCACGTCTGCCAGTCCGCGTACTCGCAGCTGGCTGGTTTGCGGGCGCACCAGAAGAGCGCCAGGCACCGCCCCACGGGGGACAGCGCCGCCCCAGGAGGAGGTGTACTGGTGGTTGGAGGCGGAGGCGGAGGTGGGGTGCACTCGACGCACTCGCCGCCTCCTCCTCACCCTCCCCAGCTGACCGCCGTGCCTCACCCAGCGTCGCTGGTTCACCACATACCCACCATGGTGCTGTGATGGGGCGACAGCGAGAGGAGACGAGCTGAAATAACTGACGCGCACATGGACACGTTTCAGGCTGGAAATAAGACAGGAACCTGCTCACGTCTCATCAACCAATCACAGAGAGATGTTTCCAACCAACCACTAGAGGGCGCCATCGTCTTCTGCAGAAACAGCAACAATAAGAAAAAGCAAAGCTTCGTCATTAAACTCACCTCTGGCAACAAACAAACGTCCTCCTCCAAACAGCTCCATCACCCAACCCAGGGCACTTCCTGTGAGGGGGGGGCGCTGTTACGTGCATGGAAACGAGTTTTAGCCGACATATGACCCTCCGCCCCCCGTACCCCACA
>NC_135178.1:38957857-38965357 GCF_041146795.1 Maylandia zebra
TCAGTCCAGCTCGTAAGTCTGTTTGAACTTTATTACTTGTTAATGAATGTTTTATTACCCTGCAGCCTCCCATTTACTGCCGCAGCTGTTTTGGGCTTAAACAGCTGTGTTCATGTTCAGCTGCAGGGTGTGCAGAAGAAACAAAGGGTCAGAACAACTTATTTGATGCCCAAGCACAAAGAAGCTTGTAGCGTCCTGCATTTCCTCAATCAGGCCGGCCGTGTCAAACAGCAGAGAGTCAGCGTGGTCCTCGTTAGTCCTGTTTACCGTCCATCAGGTCACCAGTGGATAAGTGAGGGTTAAGGTTAGGTTGAATTTCCCCACATGCTAAACATGCCCAGCTTTTCAAACTAGAAGATTTTACCTCTCAACCAAATCTCATAGATCCATTTTGACCTTCCAGCTTTCCGGCACGCCAAACAGGTGAAAATTCCATATAAATGTGATCCTATTCCAAACAGGTCGGTGGAAACCTGTGGGTGTTAAGAGGTTAAGAACCACAGAATCAATAACCTCTATAGACAGGGACAAGGTTTTTGTGCAAGAAGCTTTTGTTGACCAATCACATTTGACCGGGTGAGTCACACACCTCCAGGAGAGCGTTAACCAACCCAAACGCCCCCTTGCTCAAGGGTCATGTTTACCAAGGCTTCAGCAGGTTCCAGTACAGGTGCAGAGCAGTCGGGGCTGTTTTTGCAACCAGCATTTTAAATTTGCAGCTGCAACAAAGTTTGTAGTGATAGGTTTGTAGCTTGAACCTATTCGCTGGAACGTTGAAGGCAATATAATCACACAGCAAGCAAGACACGAAGTAGGCAAAGTTCTTCATGTTTCTCGTGCACGGGAGAGAACCGGACAGACGCCGTTCCTTCGCTTGACCCCAGTTGCTCTCGTTCGTTCTCCCGTAACACTGTTGTTTTATTGAGGCTACATGAATATGCATAGGTTCATTAACATATGATGTCTACATACACACAAAGAGTACCGTGTGTGTGTGTGTGTGTGTGTGTGTGTGTGTGTGTGTGTGTGTGTGTGTGTGTGTGTGTGTGTGTGTGTGTGTGTGTGTGTGTTACTGCTGATCAAAGGGTCCTATAACATAAAAGCACAAACGCAAACATCCTTGGTCAGGAAGAGGGTAGCCTCCCCCTCACCCTAGATGGTTCACCCTAGATTTCCCCCAGGGATCAATAAAGTATTCTGATTCTGATTCTGATAACACGGTGAGGAAGTCCAGCATTTAAAGCACTTAGACTAGAACAGACGTAGCTACGTTAATCCTACCATAAAACAATAAGACAAGGTACGACCTCTCTCGTGCTCCCAGAGTGCTCTCTAATGCACACAAAGTTTGCAGACTATCACTACACAATCGATTATACACCTCTAAGCATATATGGTTAAATATTTCTTAGCATAAATGACAATCAACAATACAAAACCTAACATGTAGTCTTTCGATAAAAAGAGCTGCAAGATAACGTTGTTGTGAGTTGCCACTATGTGATAAACTGAAATCTTCACACCGAGTTCTGAGTTTCCAGCAGCCTGAAATAAACCAAAATTACATCCAGTTGACTTTAAAGACCCCGAAATAAGAAGGTGGAAAAAACTACTAAAGGTTTGTTTCACCCTTTAAAGACACCTTTGAACTCTTTGGGTACTTCCTGGAGATTGAGAGCATTGGACTTGTGAGGATGTGTGTGGGGGAAACAGCTCGTAGCTTGCATGGAGTGTGAGTCTGTGAAGGTTCTCAGTCATCCAGGTCATCGTAGTCCAAGGAGCTCGGAAAGAAAAGGGTCTGGACTTCTTTAAGCTGCTTGACGACGCTTCATCTGAGAAGCTTCTTCAGGTATAAGGTTAAATGGTGGAGAGTCCCAGATTAGACTATCCTCTCTACATAATCGCACGAGCCAAGGAGTGATTATGGAGGTCTCAGTCTTCTAAAGAGAAGACAGATGGTTTGAAAGAGGAGTGAAAGAAGCATCTTTGTCCACTTTGAACGGCCATCTTTGAACAGAGGCGGGGCTTATGACCCCAACTGTCTGCCTATAATCCAGACACCTTAACGCCCACATCCAGGGCCATCTGACCTCAGTTAGTCACATGACAGGGTGGGGCTAGGTTTCACAATGAGCTCACCCGAAACCCTGGTTGATTGTGACCCACACCCGTTTTCACACCTTGGCTCGTGTGATTAGGTGGAGGATCATCAGGGGGTCCTTTGTCCCTCTTTGGGGGGACTCTCCGCCATTTGACCCTAGAACTGAAGAAGCTTCTTGGATGAGAGGTGAAACGTCTTCAAGCAACTTACAGAAGTCCAGATGCTCTTCTTTCCAAGCTACTTAGACCATGGAGCGCTAGCTTTGAGTTGTTTCTGACTCATTGGAATAACAGCAGAATATTCATTGAGCATAAATATGCTTTTTGAAAATGTAATTTCTTAAATTTAAATTTGATACGAGTCTGGACAAACGTTCACAGACTGTATGTGCTGATGATATGTGCAAGTATCAACAGCATAAGCCGCTCTAGACGAACGTGACAAACTGATAACAACCTAAATATGCATCACTTTAAAACGTCTCCTCTCTCAGGTATCTGATAACGGCACCTCTATCGCTCCGCCTGGACGCCGTGGAGACCGTGGTGGTGCAGCTGTTTGGTTTTACAGGTGAAGTCAACGTCTACCTGTTCCTGAAGACGTCAATGGCTCCGAATCACCGGGTTCTGGCTCGGGAGGTCGTGACCCTCAATGCACAAAATAACCACCAGGCTGACGCCAAAGTCCGGGTGAGAAAAGATGCTAACAGGCTAACACCTGCAGTTTAACTGAAGGCATCTGAAATACTTATGATGTCACTTCCTTTTTACAGCTGTACCCAAACCAGCTGGACAAGAGTGCAAATCATGTGATTCTCCATGTGCAGTCAGACGTGATCAATCAGCACCAGTCTGTGCCCATCAGTCGCACCAATGGCTTCCTGTTCATCCAAACCGACAAACCGCTGTACACGCCGCGTCAGAGCGGTGAGAGAAGTTTGTCCCAGTTCAGACTCCAGCCTTCTCCTCATTAATCTTATGTTTTATAACCCATCTTTACACTCAGCTAGTCAGGTGGTTGTCTTGTAGTCATAAAGACAGACTGGTTTGGGGGTCAGAGGATAGAGGGTGTGGCCTGTTGAGGCTGCTGGAGCTCAAACTGCAGAAGAAGTTCATGGTGGTTCTGATAGAAAGGTGCCACAGTACACAGAGCATGCAGTTTGTTGCATAAGGGACGCATAGTCACGGACCAATCACGTTACCCGCGCTGACCCGTGTTCAGCTGACAGTACCAACGATGGGCACGAGAGCTTCAGAACTGGACCACAAATCACAAATTATACAGCTCCAAATCCCAACAACAGTGTCAAGGTGCTTTATATTGTAAGGTAGACCCTACAATAATACATACAGAGAAAAACCCAACAATCATATGACCCCCTTTGAGCAGCACTTTGGCGACAGTGGGAAGGAAAAACTTCACCTGGAGGGGCGGGGCCATCTGCTGCGACCGGTTGGGGTGAGAGAAGGAAGACAGGATAAAGACATGCTGTGGAAGAGAGACAGAGGTTAATAACAGATATGATTCAGTGCAGAGAGGTCTGTTAACACATAGTGAGTGAGAAAGGTGACTGGAAAGGAAAAACTCAATGCATCATGGGAATCCCCAGCAGCCTACATCTATTGCAGCATAACTAAGGGAGGATTCAGGGTCACCTGGTCCAGCCCTAACTATATGCTTTAGCAAAAAGGAAAGTTTGAAGCCTAATCTTGAAAGTAGAGATAGTGTCTGTCTCCTGAATCCAAACTGGAAGCTGGTTCCACAGAAGAGGGGCCTGAAAACTGAAGGCTCTGCCTCCCATTCTACTTTTAAATACTCTAGGAACAAGAAGTAGGCCTGCAGAGCGAGAGCGAAGTGCTCTAATAGGGTGATATGGTACTACAAGGTCATTAAGATAAGATGGGGCCTGATTATTTAAGACCTTGTATGTGAGGAGCAGGATTTTGAATTCTGGATTTAACAGGAAGCCAAAACAGGAGAAATCTGCTCTCTCTTTCTAGTCCCTGTCAGGACTCTTGCTGCAGCATTTTGGATCAGCTGAAGGCTTTTCAGGGAGTTTTTAGGACTTCCTGATAATAATGAATCAGGTGGAAAAGATCAAATATTACTCAGTGAGTTGAACTTTTTTCCTCATGCGTGCAGATTAAAGAAGAAAGAATCAGATTTTACAGACAACTGTGTTACTGCTGTGTGTGATCAGCAACATTATGAGCTCATTGTCTGTATCATCAGGAATACAAAGACACAGATACATCAGTTAAATGTTTTTATGATGGAGGGGCGTACCATCTAAGCTGATGTTTCTAAAATGTCCTTTGGGAGCTTCAGGCATAGCTGGACTGGAACCATCAGCTGCTGATTTGGAGATGTCTGTTTAAGAGAACAGATAAATAACTTCAATCTGAATTCCAGCTGCATGTTAACCACTGTATCAATGTACCTGTATCATAGCAAATTACAGTTCAATGTCCAATGTGTAAAAGAGGTCATATAACTGGAGATCCAGTTGGGCCACTGGTCGGGGGGCTGCTCCCTCCTGAGTCTGTGTGCTGTTGGCTCCAGCCGATCCAGGAGAGAAGGACAACCGCTGCCTAAGCAAAACCTGTAGTGATCCCATACGTGTCAGGAGTATCGGAGCAGCTGAGACGCATTTTTTCTAAACACCGGGTCTCTGTGGCTTTTAAACCTCAAAACACGCTGCGCCAAAAACTGGTCCACCCCAAGGATTGGGTCCCCAACACAAACAGAGTAACATAGTGTACGCTGTTAAGTGCAGGAGGATTGGCAGGATTTATACATCGGGGAAACCAAACAAGCTCTGGCAACACAGCAGGGCCACCTCGTCAGGCCAGGACTCTGCAGTCTGTTTACGCCTACAGGCCAGTGGTCACTCTTTCAAGGCAACACGTTCTCACTCCCAAAGCATAACATTTTACGCTAGGTGACAAATCGTCAACATATTACGTTTTCGGCTACACACTACGTTCCTAAATGACGACCTCGGAAAAATGAGGAAATATGAGAACCGTCTGAGTTCTCATGTTCTCCCCGTGTTCGCGTGGGTTCCCTCCGGGTACTCCGGCTTCCTCCCACCGTCATGCAGCTTGTGGGGATAGGTTAATTGGATAATCCAAATTGTCACTAGGTTTGAAAGTGAGTGTGAATGGTTGTCTGTCCCTGTGTGTTGGCCCTGCGACAGACTGGCGACCTGTCCAGGGTGTACCCCGCCTCTCGCCCTATGACAGCTGGGATAGGCTCCAGCGCCCCCCGCGACCCTGAAAAGGATAAGCAGAAGTGAATGGATGGATGGATGGAGTACCGTCTGGACTCAATCTACACATTCGCTCTTTTTCTTCACATCGCTTAGAAACACGCTACTTAACATCATTAAAGTCCCGGTTAAGGTCAGGAATAAGGTTAGGTTTAGGGCTGGAATACAGGGCTGGAACGTCTATTACCGCGGGAGCGTCATTGCACTGGATTTCAGCCATAACCCGCAGTGTACCATAAGAACGCCGAAGGTCTCCTTTCGCGTTCCTCAGGAACGCCGCGGGACGTGACAAAACATCGGCATGTTACGCCTCGGGAGTGAGAACGGGCTGTTCAAGGATGGGGGATGTACACATCCTGGACAGGGAGGAACGCTGGTTTGAGGGCGGAGTCAAGGAGGTCATTTACGTGAAAAGGGAAAGACCATCTCTGAATGGAGGAGGGAGCCTAAGGGTACATCTGTCACCATCTTACAATGCTGTGATTGTAGCCATTCCCCAACTCTCTGTGAATGGTACATGGTCATAAACTGACCTCACAGCCCATCGTTCATTCAGTGCTGCTAGTGTCAGTCAGTACAAATGTGCTGTTTATAAGGTTGAAACCTGCAGTCAGCTGAGACTGAAGGAGTCACCTGATGATGATGAAACATTTCTCCCACCGAACAGAACCAGATGGACAGAATCAGCCTTTTGAGACTTGTGGACATGATCAAAGAAGGTAACAGTACAGCTACCTGCATGTGGGAGAGGGTTCGTATACCTGGAAGTCCACTGGAGACTCCGCCCCCTCGCTCTCTAAGTCAGTCAGTTCTGTCTCCTCTCTGCTCTAACACGTGTCCTCAGTTTCCATGAGAAGCATTGGTGTGTGGTGTCTTTGATCAACAGGTTCATATGGCTTCATAGAGTTTGGTAGATCTCCTCAGCCAGTCCTTGCATAGGGTTCCTGTTAAGGTCTCCATCAGCTCAGAGCTGGAGTTCATCTTTCAGGCTGTCTTTGTCATGGTTTCTGTAGTCGGATGGTTCTCATTAACCTAAAAATTCAGACGATCCTCTTTCAGGTTCTCCGTTACACCATCACCCTTGTCACTCATACAGCTGTGCTTCTGTTCCCAGTCAAAGTGAGGGCGTTCTCCTTGAACCAGGAGCTGAGACCGGCTAATCGCAGCGTCTACCTGACATTTAAGGTAAGCGGGAAGTTGTCCTGTGTAGTAGCAGGTGGGTGCAGTGATGGGTTCCATAATATCTTACCCTCTCCCTCCCGCCAGGACCCGGACCATACAACAGTGGACATTGTGGAGATGGTCGATGTGAACAATGGAATCCCATCTCTGCAAAACCCCTTTAAGATCCCCGTCAACCCAAAGTAAGAAATAAGAGTGTAAAACAAGCGACACACAGCTGCGTGGTCGTGTATCTAAGGTCGTGTCTGTGATTCCAGGTTGGGCATTTGGTCCATTGAAGCTTCTTACTCCAATGATTTCACCACAACAGCAACCACCGACTTTGAAGTTAGAGAATACGGTACATTATAATATCATGAAGCAAACTGCTGGTGCTGATCGAGGGTAAAACACGCGTTATTAATGGCTTTCACCCTGCATCAGTTCTTCCCAGTTTCTCCATCCAAGTGGAACCAGAAGCAAATTACATCAGTCACAATTTATTCACCAGTTTCAACTTCAAGGTTTCAGCCAGGTGAATAAACATTTCTGCACTGTTTATAGACTTTCAAATAATTTAAAGCTGTCAGTTACACACGAGTGGTATTTTTACCTGTCCCAGGTATCTCCACGGCGCTCCGGTGGCTGATGGTGACGTGTTTCTGCGCTACGGCTATGTTAGTGGGAAAAGTCCGCCAGTTATCATCCCAAACTCTATCATCAGAGAAAGTGTAAGAGACATGAACAAACACCAGGACACTTGTTATTATTATTATTAATGCTGATTAATGTTGACAGTATTGTTATTTGAACCATTTCACTCGTGCTCCAGCTGTTTTATGCTACAGAAACCATCCAGGTATCCAAATGTTCAGCTTTTTCAGGATGACTGATGTATTACTTTGACTTTTTGTAACTTTTATAGTTGTTTTTTCAATATTTAGACTGTTATGGATTTATTTTATCA